>NW_016690198.1:1833218-1851505 GCF_001604755.1 Lepidothrix coronata
TTTTCCGTATCAAAGCAAGGTATGCTCAAGCTTTCCTACATAAGTTAATATGATACTGCGGTTAAAACATTATGAAATTTGAGAAGATGAATTTATTACAAAATTTCTCTTGCCCACCTCCAGCCTATACCCTGGGAGAAACAGAGTGAAAGACATATAATACCTTGATGTTGTGCAAAGACAGTTCAGCACTAGCTAAAACTTTTGTGAGTTATCAGCACTGATTTAGTCACAAATCTAAAGCAGAACACCACATGGAATACTATGAGTAAACTTAACTTCATCCCTGCCAGACACAGTAAAATGAGGAAAAGAAAAAGAAGATAAATAAAAATAAAAATAATTTACCAGTGTAGCAAAATAATCCTCCAAGATAAATTAATGATGATGATGATGATGATGATGATGATGATGATAATAATAATGATAAAACCTAAAAAGCATTCCAGAACAATCAGTCTATATAGGCTGAAACAAAGTCATGTGAAGTATATTCCGTTTCTTCCTTACTCTTGTCTTCTTCGGAGGCTAAATATCTTTCACTTTTGATTTAATTGTTCAGAACATAACTGAATGATAAAAGTTTTTTAATGGAAATTTCTTGCAGCAACACAATCAATCATATTTCCAGCATATTCACTATCTTGAGCCCCTGAGCCTCAAAGACTTCTTTTCTGTGGAGCTTACTTGTTAATTTAGCACTGATCAAAGGGTAAAACATTTATCATGCTTATTAGTGAATAAACCTAGCAGCAGGTATCCCAAGTGAGGAAGCAAATCCTCATTTCCTGCAAGAATGAATTGGAAATTATTCAAAGTGCTTGGAAATATTTTTCAAGAGTGACGAATTGTCAAAAGAAAGCAGCTGCTAGATGTGGCAGCTCTAGGGTTAGAAGGAATGAAAAAAAAAAAGCATTTTGCAAAGGTATCTATAGACTACTCTGCGGGGCTATTCTACAGTTTCCTTTACTTTAATTGAGTCTGAGATCCTGTACCAACTAAACCTTAGAATGAAGTTACAAAGAACTGTATAAACTATTGTGAGAATTCTTCACCCTTGTTTCTCTAGAGCCCTAATCTTTTTTAGTTCCTAAAGATGAATGCTAACATGATGGAGAGGATTCTCTAGAACTCATCTACAAGCAACTCCAGTGTGATCTCAGGAGAAATAGTAAACCCTGGTGCATGTGGACCTACCTTTACCAGAATGTAGCAGAGGGAAACAAGGACTGTATTGTACGCAGGTTCACCACTAGAGGTTTGGATCCATTTACCAGCAACGTAACCTGTCCATAGAAGTTTCTTGGGGAAGTTGGAGCTTGATAAACCTACTGAGCAAATACTCAAAACTAGGTAGGGACTTGCTCTATCTGATGAAGACAATCCTACCAACAGTTTTTGATTTCTCCTGCTTGATTCTTACCCAAAGCTGTTACTCCATGTCTTTTAGTTTTCTCTCTCATTTGTTTATTATGACTTCACTTGGACACAGTCTGATCTTGCTTCATATTCCACCCAAATGCCATCCTACCTTACTATACTTAGGCAACCTTTTATTCTGTCTCATTGAAAGCAATGGATTTCTAAATACTTTGTTGTTTTCTCAATTTTCTTTTGTCCTTCAGACTTCAGTGCTCTGACTCAGCTAGCTACATGTTCGTCTTGATATGCTGTCCAGGAGAAAAAAACCTGTGGAATTTTTGTGGTATTTATCTGTCATGTTTGCCAGTACACTGCTGCTCTATAGCAAACAGTATGCTGCAGACATACTTTTCCAGCTCCTGTAACTGCCACACTTATGGATTCTTCAATGAAAGGGCAGACTACACAACAATATATACAGAATAAGACACATATATGTACACATCTATGCATTGTATAAGAAGAAAAAATAACCTATAAAAGAGACAGTAGGTGTCCTGGTTTCATGTAGCTGTTCTTGGTAAAGTGTTTTTTGTATTTACAATTTTTCTATGTATTGATTTGTGTATTTGATAGTAAGGGTGTTACAAATCATGAAACTAAGCAAAAAACTCAGTAGAGCATACTGGCTGGCACCTCCAGAGCTATGGCTTCAAACCATTCTGACTATTGAATTTGCCTGGATTTCTTCTTTGCAATACGAGCCCATTAGTGTTCCGTGCATCAAATCACCCATGAAAGATGCTTCAGTTTCTCAATCCCCAACAAGAGCTTGCTTTGGAGAAATTTTCAGTTTAGAACTGACAGAAATGAAAGATCCTTGTTACTGTCCATCTTAGCTGCTATCCCCAAGGAGAGAAACTTGAACTTTTGGAACAAATTTTTTTGTGATAAATGAAGTTTATTGGTGAAAATATAGTTACTATTTCCTATGATAAATATTAGAAACCCATAGAAATTAAACTATATATATACCTCCTGCAGAAAAGAGAACCCATAACCAAGGTTTCCCATATTTGTGGTTGTTTTACATTTCATATCCAGTGGCTATTTTCATGCCAAAGTAGGGAAGAGGCAGGGAAAATTCAGGAGTTTCAGTACTGAACTTTCTATGTAGTTCTGAGCAGCAAGTAAACCTAGGAATAGTGCAGGTGAATGCAGAAGCTCTGACATAATATTTTAAGGGTAGGATTTGAAAGGCAAATTTCTCAAATATCTCCACATTATCAAAAGCCCATGGGCTTAACCGTGAACTTTTAGCTGTTACAAGATGCACCTATTTTACAAACATGACAGCTGAAAGAAAAAAGACCTGTAAAAACTGATTTTAAACACAAGGAAATTTCTTTTATTTTACAGTGGATCTTAACAGTTCTATGTCCTCCTGCTGAAGAAAAGTGTGTTTGTAATTTGCGTTTTGTCATCTATTCTCTCAAAGGGAAAATGAGAAGTCTTGTGCAATAAAATGAAGTCTCCTACTTCCTCTGTTGTTATCAGAACTCCTCCTTGCTAAGGATCCTCTAAAAAATATGGATCATCTGATTGAAAATATGAACAGTAACAGCAATTTACTCCAAGAAAAGCCCAACTTAAAACCTGAGAAATCATGTTTAATGATGCCTCCTTACCTTGCATTTTTTTTCTCATTAGTAATCACAAAATTAGACATTTGAAGCTAACAATAAAAATAATATTTGAAAAAGAATACTAGGAATACTAATTCCACAAAATGTTGCCTTTTGAATTTATTGAAACTGAAATAACACTCACTCCCTATATTTCCTAAAAATTAGACAGCTTTTCTACAAACTAAGGCAGAAATACTGCAAAAACTTAAATAATTGTTTATTCTTGAAAACATATATAAAATTTTGGAGATGACAAATCAAACACCTACATAAGGGCAGAACAACTTCAAAGAATTCCTTACTTTTTCTTAGCTTTATTGAGTATTTTTTGAGCATGAACAGGGGCAGAGCAGAGATACTTCGGTGCTGTAAGCCAAGTAATTCACATATTGCTTTTAAGTATGGAGGACAGATAGAACACAATTCTGACATTGTTCCTTAAAATGCATATTGATATACTATTGTTGTTACAGTCTGCTAAACAGCTAAATAAGATGCACAACTATGTGTCTTGAAAATTTAACAGAATAAAAAATCAAAGTTGACAGTAAGCACTATTTGGTTGTGAAATAATCTCCCTTGGGAAATGGTGGAGAAAAGCTCCATCTCTAGGAATATTAACTGTTATATTACACAAAACATTGGAAAATACTGGAGGGAATAATTTTGTACTGACAGCAGTCTGGACTAATGTCCCCTTCTGTAACTTCTGTATCTGGGAAGAATGTGTTTCAGTTACTCAATCTTAAATTCTTCTTTGGAACTCCAATAATCTACCATAGACTTTGATTACATCATGTATTTTAATAATCAAGAGTACAGACTGTAAAAACCAGGAGTTTCGTAGAAACCTAAATAATAAATAAATAATGTGTCAAATGTACTAAGCTTCTTTCATGCCTATCAGACATGGTTGTAATGAGTATTTGAACGCGTTATGAGATTAGCTCAGTTGGTTAGAGCCTGGTGCTAATAACGCCAATGTTGTGGATTCGATCCCTTTATGTGCCATCTATTTAAGAGTTGGACTTGATGATACTTGTGGGTCCCTTCCAACTCTGTGATTCTGTGATATCCATGTAGCATTCCCCTCCTTTTGAGTGCCACGAACTACCGATTAAAAACAATGTGACATTATACAAAATTCAAAAGTTATTCCTGGCTTTTGAATTACTGTTGCAAGTATAGTAAAGGAAGGGAAAAAATGCCTGAAAAACTGACCCACTAAAATTCACCCAATGTTATTCTTCCACAGAGAATAACATGCATGTAGCAAAATGTATTTTACTGGGAAAAGTTCTCAATATTTCTTCACCACATTTTTGTGCAGTTCTTTCTCCAAACTCAGCTTTTAATCTGGTTTCAAAGTTGCAATATTTTGTCTCTTTGCGTCATTCCAGTGTGTGATTAAAAGAGCAAGGTACAGAAGAGGTTCCAGATTAGCCACCAGCATGCAACTAAATTGGTTAGAGCATGGTACTGATAACACCAAGGTCAGGGGTTTGATCCCAGTAAAGACTATTCACCTAGGAGTTGAACTCAATGATCCTTGTGGGTCCCTTCCAATTCAGAATATTCTGTGAAATGCAGTCCACTTGGGAAAGTGTTGAAGATCGTCATTCAGCGTTCCAAGCACTTTTAGGTTCCTTTCTTAAAATATCCTTTATTTCCTTAATGAACTAATAAAATAAGCTGTGACATTACTTTCATCATGAGTCTCTTTTTTATTTTACTTTCACATTTTAGAATATTTCCAAGCAAACATTTTATTTTCAGCTACTGCAGTCCCTTATAGTGGAGAATCGATATCTGACTCCTCTCAGAGCTAGGCCTAGAATCCCTAAAATCTTGTGGCTCCTTCCATTCACATCAGCTGCAGCTGTATCAGGCTTTGAGGAGGAAAAAACTTTTGCTGTTATTTACTTGTTCATCATTATTAAGGAAATAATTTTATATTGAGTAATTACCTTACAATTTCAAGAAGAATAATTTTAGTAATGGTGACAATGTTTTTTCAAATACGCCTCTTGTTATTTAGTTTGGATGACTACCTGCCAGACACGGATGTGGTAATGGCTTTTCCACCTTACTCATTTCAGCTGTTGATTATAATTAATTGGAGCTTTTTAAAGACAAGCATATGATGTACAGTAGCAGATGTTCAGTATAAAAATTTGTCTTGGGAAAACATATCTAATCAGCTTGGTGAAAGAAGACTGATGACAAAGAAATAATTAGTGCTCTGTAGACAAATGCTTTAGGGCTCTGAGACCCTAAACTTTGAGGCCACAGTGTATTGATCTCTGAGTCATGTCTTTGCATATTCCTCATCTGCTAATGACAGGGCAAAACAGAAGAACATGAAATTAAATTCCACCGTACTCTGATACTGAATGTCCTAAGGGCTAGGGGATTTTGTTGGCATATTTGGAAAAGGGTAAACATACATAGAATCATAGAATCATAGACTTGTCTGGGTTGGAAGGTACCTTAAAGATCACCTAGTTCCAACCCCCCTGCCATGGGCTGGGACACTTTCCCAGATTGCACATAGCCCCATCCTTGAACACTTCCAGGGACTTGACATCCACAGCTTCTCCGGATAACCTGTTCTAGTGCCTCACTACACTCACAGTAAAAAATTTATTCCTCATATCTAATCTAAACCTACTCTCTTTCAGTTTAAAACTATTTCACCTTGTCCTGTGACTACAAAGCCCTGTAAATAGTCTCTCTCCATCTTCCTTGTAAGCTCCCTTTAGGTACTGGAAGGCAGAAATTAGGTCAACCCGAAGCCTTCCCTTTTCCAGGATGAACAATTTCAATTCTCTTAGCCTTTCTTCATAGTAGAGAAGCTCCATCCCTTTGATCATCTTCATGGCCATCCTCCGGACTTGATCCAACAGATCAACACCCCTTCTGTGCTGGGAATCCCAGAGCTGGACGCAATGTTCCAGTTCCAATGTTCCATGGGGTCTCATGAGGCGATAGAGGGACAGAATTACCTCCCTCAACCTGTTGGCCTCGCTGCTTTGGATGCAGCCCAAGACACAGTTGGCTTTCTGGGCTGTGAGTGCACATTGCCAGTTCAAGTCCAGCCTCTCATCCACCAGCATCCCCAAGTCCTTCTCAGTGGGGCTGCTCTCAATCTGTTCCTCTCCCAGCCTGTATTGATATCGGTGGTTGCCCTGATCCAGATGCAGCACTTTGAACTTGATCTTGTTAAACCTCATGAGATTCCCATGGGCCCACTTCTCAAGCTTGTCTAGGTCCCTCTGGATAATATCCTATCCCTCAGGTGTGTCAACAGCAGCACTCAGCTTGGTATCATCTGCAAATTTGCGCAGGGTGCACTTGATCCCTTCATCTATGTCATCAATGAAAATATTAAGTAACAAGCAGGAAAGTTTAGCATTTTTGTGAACTGGATTATATAAATAATAATATCAGAGGAATCCTTGTTAACCATAGTCAAGCAATGGGGTAGTTGATAGATTGAGTAACTTTGGAAAACCAGGCAAAATTTTACAGTGAAAAGCCATTTCCTTAAACACTGATAGAGCAACTCCTGCACTGATAGAGCAACTCACTGCGTTGTCACTGGCCATTGTTTTTCACTTCCAATGTCACTTCCTTGTCCCAAAGGCTGAGATACAACTACAATTCTTATCTACAAGAATACATAAGGCCAAGAGTTGGGAAGATGTGCTGAATTTTCTTTCAGGTTATTTAGGGTTCAGTTAGTTGTAGTTTGGTTGTTGGTTGGTTGTTTTCTCTGCACAATAGCTGTAGCTAACATCAGAGAAAAAGCTTGTGCAAAAAGAGGTGGATGGTCCTCATATGACATGATCATTCAAAACAGTTTTGCATCATTACAGATTTTTTGTCCTAAATATGAGCAAACAAACAGAAGACTCATACTTTTTGTCATGCAGGTAAGATAAATGTAAACAGATTTATAAAGTGATGTGTTTTGTCTATAGGCACCTGAACAATAAACACTCATTATTCAACAGAATAACTGACAATTGGAAGACCTGATTAATTTGATTCATGGCTTTGTTTTTTACTTAACTGTGTACGTTTAGAAGAAGTACAAAACGCAACATAGATTTGCAAACTTTAGCTGGAAGTCCTAGTAGGAGATCATGCAGAGATACTTGAGATGTGTAGATAAAAATAAGCTAGACAGAAGGAAATAAGTGTTATTACAATTGATCCTTTTTAAGGAGAGTCACTAGTGAAGTGCTTGGGCTTAATGTTTTAGAAGAATGAGGGTGGAAAACTAAGCTTAGCAGTCCTAGCTAGTTAGCATGTTTGTAAAAAATGGGAGAAAAATTCTCTCTGCTGTCACAAGAGAAATCTCAAGTCAGATTTTGATTTTACTCATAAAAGGCCAAATTGTACTGCAAATTTATGGAGAGATAATCTCTGAACAATGAAGTCCTTGTATTCACACTGGTACCTACCACAACAAAGTGACTTCTTCAATACCTCAAGATTATTTTTCTTATTAGAAATTTATATTTCTTCTAATTAGTCTTGATTAATGTCTCTCTGAATACAAAAGGACTTCTCTTTTGACATGAGAGGATGGGCTTTGCATGGTCTCTGCAACTGTGACTGTGGCAAAAGTCACACAGACTACTCTCATTCCTCAGACTTAAGAGCTCAGGGGTGCACATTAGTGTAGTACCTAAAAAACTACATCAGGGGTCTCTGTTGCAGGCACTATTGTAAATGTACTTTTTAATATTCTTCTGTCTTTTTTCTTAGATTCCCTGAGATAGGAATTCTCCTATATAGAATATAGGAGAAAATATTATATTCTTCATGTAGAAGAAAATAGGTCTATTTTTTTTGTTTTGGAGTTTCCTATGTTAAAATAAATTTATGACATTCCTGTTTGCATCCTTCCCGTTAATTATTTTTGTTGTTGTTGTTTGGTTGTTCTTATGTCAGAAGTGGTTTCTCTGTGATGAAAATTGAATAGGTTGAGAATCAGTCAGTGAATTTTAGAGACCAAAATAAACCATTATTAGTAGAAAAAACCCATAACATTAAAAATGAATCTGTGCTTGAAATAGCTGAGGCTCAGTTTGTGTAAAGTCTGTGCCAATGGTGAAGGACTCTTTAAAACACTGTTAAGTAAAACAGTATTATAGTTGAATAATGGCTCGAGGCAAAGAATTAATGAAAAAACTACCCTGTTGTGAAACTCAGCAGATTAGAGCTATAAAATGGTTATTATATCTAGAAGAGTTAAAGCTGGTTTGAGTTTTTAAATTTCAGGACGGGAAGTAAGATGTATTCATTTGAGGACATCTATTAGCAGTTAACTAAAAATAGTCAACACAATGCTGACCTTGAAAAACATCCAAGGAAAAAAAACCCAAAAGAAATTATTATAGTGGGAAGGTAAGTGAAAGTTCTGACCTCAGAATAATTAAATAAAAGTTATTCTGTTGCCTGATATGGTTTTTAATGTCCTCAAACTTCTTGATCCCTATATGGTTTCTGTAAAGGTAAAGTTGTTAGTCCTTGGAGATAATCCACATTCTAATGAAAATTACTGTTAAACAAGTACATTCAAACCCACTTGAAACTGACATCACTTAATGCTTGCATTATGCTTTTATTTACTTACTCATTTAAGTATTATTATCTATATATTCAGCACTTCAATGAGGAAGAGTTGTCCATTTCATGTTTCTTCCTTCAGACAGAAGAAAGAAAGAGACAGTTGGCTCATCTCCTCTCTTTTGGTGCTCAGGTACAACAGGATCAGTGATTGGTTAGTGGTGTGCAACATTCAGAAAACGTCAGAAGCAATTAGAGGAGGGAGAGGGCAAAAACATGTGTATCTGCAGCCATAAGCTCTAGAAAAAACCATGCACACCTTAATTCAATTACAAAGTTGGAGAAGAAACTTGACTGCAAGACTGCTGTCCTTAGGAATATAAGCAGTTATTAGCAACAGCTTGGATCAGGAAAAAAACCACCACAACCCAACATTCCTCTCAGCAACATTCGTCTGCATAGGATATAATGAACAGAAGGCAGATTTAAAATTTTATGCGAAGAAAGGGAGGATTAATGTGTAGTCCAACAGCAACAAGCCTTATACACATACAGTGCAGATGAGCACTGATAAATGGTTATGAAGCCAACATGAGTTCACATACTTTCACGTAAGTCAATGGTAATGAAGAGGGAAGTCACTTGCTCATATCAGTGAGAGTCTGTCCTGCTGTACGGCAATACTTATACCACACCAAGTTATGCATGCCTGAATGAATAGGGTCAAATGTGCTTCCATGGGTGAGAAATGTCTCTAAAGGGAAGAGACATGAAAATTCATTATAATCACAGGTACTTTTGTGCACAATGAAATAACCCCCCCTACATTTAAGTATGGTGAAACATACCTATTGCATTTATATTTCTTACCTTGAACACTTGAAGTATCACTGTATTCAACTCAAAAAAATTGTGCTGAACAAGTTTTATCTTACATTCTTGCAAGTAACTAGGGCAGAATAAGGTATGTTTTCTTTTTATACATTTTAGTCTGAAGTTAGACCCTAGTATGTTCTATAACATTAAAGAGTCTTTGACAGGTTTATATCCCTTTTGAAAAAAAGTGCTGACAGCTAGGTATCATAGAGTTTTTGCTTTCATATGCAAATCCAAGCTTTTGCGCCTGGTTCTCATCAACAATTCAGAAAATTGCAGACTTTTTTTTAATTAAAACGTTATAACAATAAAACCTGAGAAAAGCAATCCTAAAGTCTCTTTGATGTAACAGAAGATAAAATCCAGTGTAATTTTGGTAGTGTATGTGAAAGGTGCCATTTTTTTTCCTTTTCCAGTTACTGACTTTAATGTCAAATCACATATCAGGTCATTATCAGTCAGGGCTAGAGGCAACATCTCCCACTGGAGTGTATTTTGAACTGAGGTGTAAATCTGAGATTAGATTGAATGGTCATGTTTTTCAGAAAGTCTCAGGCAGTAACTCAGACACTTCACTTAGAAACAGATTTATTTGAATGGTGTAACATGCAGACATCAATAAACAAATTTTTCTTTGTCAGAAGGAATAATTGCTAGCAAACTGAGTTTTAATACGAGGCAGGAGCTGGCTCACTGAGCTAATTTATTCAATTAAGCAAAGTTCCTTAGATGGAACTGTTGAATTTTGAACATATGAACTTCATGAAAGGTTACAGAGGGATGTATAAAACTTAAGGTATCTGAAGTGAAATAGGCATCAGATCTAAAAAGAATCTTGTCATAGGATAGTGGCATATGAATTTTATGTTCTTGTTTGATATATCTAAAATTTTATTAGGTTCTGATCCACAATTGCTGTTTTTCACCATGCAAAGGGTTGATAGGTTAGTAAAGTCTGAAAAAATGGAAGCAGCCTGACAAGAAATGTTTGTCTTGCAAACCTGTACAAAGAGTATGGATGAGCAGCACCAGTGTTGTAAATGTTTAGTTAGAGTTCCTTCCAGTAAAATGTAAAATACAAAGATAGCTGAAGGGATTTTACTGACTGTGACAAATTGAAACTATACAACCTTATCAGTCTTCAGTTATTCAAGCATTTTGATACCTCTATTATTTTTAAATACTTTCTAGGTTCTGGCAAGAATTCACTATAAAATTGGATTCTTTTGCCATATGAAAGTAACTGAAAATGTCTTCCCCTTCTCTCTGTGAGTTTATAAACACAGTTTGTTACCCAAAGCAGAGCAGGGAAACAACAGATATAAGTGAAGTGTCATTGATTCCAATGCTAGCATTTTTTGAGATAATCAATCAAGATAAGAAAAGGAAATAGTTAAAGTGATGAGACGAGCAACGACACAAGGTGTACCAAGAACAGAGTCTTAAAATGTGATCCCTGTAAAACAATCTGTTGCCTTTTGGTCATACACTCCATGGTGAATAAAAGAGAGAAAATAGGGAGACAGAAAGAATAAGAGAACTCTCTTTTGTGCAGCTGTGAGCTCTGCACAGGACTTCTACACAACTTTCACCAGGGTGCTGTCTGAACAATTAACTGTCAATTGTCTTCACTCATTTCTGCTGTTTCCCAAAGCACGTGGTGACAGCAGCTCTCCACAGATGATTTAGCCAAGGGAAGTTGTAGTGTCCTTCACACCACCATCTTTTCTGTATTGATACAAACATTATCAGATGACAGCAGTGATAAGATGGAAGTCACTGGAAGTCACTGCATTTCCTGTAGTATGAGCTAAACTTTTGCACTCACTTATTCTGTTGCCAAAAGTTCTTTTTTTTTCCTGATCTCTAAGATGAAGACATTGAGAGAGTAATTAGCTTTCTAAACTTCAATCTTTTTTAAATGTCTGTTCAATTGCTTATAGTTTGAACAAATTTCTTTTTGTTAGAGAAATTCACCAGTTCTGATTACAGTATACAGAATTCTTGGTGGAGGGAGATGTCTAATAAGTTTCAGTCCCATGATGAAAAATTGCATCAAAATTTGAGCAGGATGGGAATGTACAGTGAGATGATCAAAGCTGTTGCTTGTGTGATCATGGCTCCATGCCTTGGTAGAATTCCACCCAATTCAAAATAAAGAGCAGAGGGAAAACTTGTCACACAATCACCTATAGAGATAGACATTAGAGAAATAAAAGTCAAGCAATTAAAAACCTGTTTGGTGCCTTAGGCATGTTTCAGTTCATTGTTCATCAGCTCCATTGCTCTGTCTGTTCCACTTAATGGTTCATTTGGTTGAATTTCATATAAAAAAAGAAAGAAAGAAATATGCTGTGCTAGAGAGAAAATTGTTATATTTTCTCAGGACATGCTGGCTCCAGATCAGAAACTCTAAGGTGACAGGTACAAATGTGCTGTCTTATTGAGTATATGGAGGCATAAAAATTCAGTTAAATCTTTTATATCTAGTATTCTGGTCACAGTTGCTTTAAAGTATGGCTTTAAAAATCTGAGAGGAGAGTACAGCAGATCTTATTAGCAGGTGAAATTTAGATCTAGTTCTTTTATTACACTGGTTTTAATTAAGATACTCTTTATAATTAGTAATAAAGCTCCATGTATTTTAGTTCTGTTCACTTTACAGGAAAGTTACCCTATGGAATCAGATGAAATATTCATCTGGCAAAATATCCTGCCTCTGATAATGACCAGTAGTAGACACTTAGGACAGATGCGAGGTAATGTCTTTGCCCTGATGTACTACACCTTAATTTATCAGCAATTTGAAGACTGACCTCTTGATCATTCAGCTTACATGACCTTAATAGAGCTAATCTCCTAAATTGTCTTATTCCTCTCTCATGACAAATGCGTTTTGCTTTCAACATTTCCAGGAGTCTGAGTAAAAGAGGAAATAAGTTTACACTCTACTTGTAAAGCTTATGATGTTTTCCATATTTTGGCTTTAATAAAGTCACCAGCCAGAAGTGTACCACCAAATTCAATAGAAAATGAGACCGAAATCTAAAAGGTGGGTTCCCAAACTTTCTGATGTTCAAGAAAATTCAGTTATGTACTTTTAGTCAGAAATAGGTACTCCATCTCTACTTCCAACCATCTCATTGGTCCAACAACATCAAGGGTCAACACACCATAGAAAAATCTGAATCACCCATTATTTCCAGTCTGAGTAGACACAGAAGTATTATAAAAAAACTAATATAAACCTCAAGTCAAAATCTTTTCTCATGGGAAGAATGATTTTAGTTTGTAGGTCAAAGAGAACTGATCAAAATCTGAGATTTTAGCATGGATCAAAGAGAACTTTATTTTTCCTTTCCATTGCTCTGCTTTTCTGTAATTTTCCTCTGCTAAATGAATGTCATGGCATTTAGTTCTATTGTTGTGAGAGAAAAATATATTTATTGTTTAATTTGAAAGTGTAAAGGCTAGTTAGTGGAATAGATGATTTTGTAAGGCTTTTTGTTGTTTATGTTTTGATGTCATTAATAGAATTGCATGTAGGCTAATTAAACAAATTTAAAATTTGAATGCTTAAAAATTGTTATGGAATTATCCAGGTATCTGCGTTCTTATGTCAGTGTAATAAATCAGTGAAACAAAATTACTGTCCTACTATACCATATTGCTACAGTATATTACCATATACTACATTTCTGCTATATCATTAACTATTGCAGAGTTCCATTTATTTGAAAGTTGATTTATAGATGCCTGTAAAGAGATCTCTTTTCAAGCACTTGCAATGAGAAGATTTGAAAGAGTATGAAAGAGGATATTGTAGGGGAAATTCATGGGGAAAAAAAAAAAATCAGTCTCAGAACTAATTTAATAGAAAATGCTCCTAGAAATAGTAACTACTTGCCTTAGTAAAGACATACACTACCTCACTCCTACCTATTACCTATGGAGACTGTGGAATCAAACTCTACCTTTCTTAATCACGCAGCAGGTGTGTATGTGATTTCTCAGACGGTTTGTACCTTGTGGGGGATAGCCATAATGCGATAAAATGATCATAAAAGCAAACTAATTGTGATGCTTCTCTTTCATAATTTTTGAGAGTTGTATGGATTATGTCTCTGATGAATAGGTGGCAACCAGGATGAAACACTTGTTTAACAGCAAGTGGCTGCATGCTACAAAGTCCTGATTAAAATCTTGCAGGTCTGGTGGTTATTCAGCATCACCAGATGGTGGACCTTCCAAAGTTATGTCTTGAGTATGTTCGATCTTACAACTGAAGTGAAAAGATTTTATTCCCTCAAAATGTATGAAAATATCATACTGACATGTACAAAACACACAAATAGGCATACATTTTATAATAGAGAATTTTTGGTTCATCATGGCCAGGCTTCGCGAATGAAGATTTAGGAAGGCTCTATCCACGTTTGTTACAAGCACGCTGGTGGCTAATGAGGCCAATACGAGATAGGCATGTCCGATTGCAAAAGGCACAGCAGAAAGACTCCTTAGGTGGTATATTCTGCAAGACATGATTCTTTCTGCATTGTCTTTTCTCCTCGAGAGTGATCCTGCGTGTGTTCTCGAAGGAGACAGCTGCGTTATAGATGGCGTGTCTCCAGGCCTCCCTATTTGAGGCCAGAGCAGACCAGTTATGGTGATCAATATGGCCAAGGCTGAGATGTTGTTTCAGGGAGTCCTTGTATTATTTCTTCGGGGCTCCTCTCATGTGGCAACCAGTGGCAAGTTCACCATAAAGCAAGATCTTAGGGAGGCGGTGGTCCTTCATCCTTGAGACGTGCCCTGCCCAGCACAGTTGCATTCTCAGTAACGTGGCCTCAATACTTGTGACTGCTGCTTGTTCTAGAACAGATGTATTGGTCACATAATCTGACCAGTGGATGTTTAGGGTTGAATGGAGGCAGCATTGATGGAAGCGTTCTAGGAGTCGCAGGTGGTGTCGGTAGATGACCCATGATTCGGAACCATATAAGAGAGTAGACAGCACTATGGGTTTGTAAACACTGATCTTGGTGCTTTTCTTCAAGTGTTTATTACGCCATACTCTTTTGTGGAGTTTTCCAAAAGCACTATATGCCTTTGCTAACCTGTTGTCTATCTCTCTGTCAATCTTACCATCTGAGGAGATGAGGCTACCTAGGTAATTAAACTGTTGGACTGATTTGAGCTCTGATTGGCCAATGCTGATGTGGGGATGATGGGGGACTTCCTGAGGTGCAGGCTGATGGAGGACCTCTGTCTTCTTTAAGCTCACTTCCAGCCCAAAGAGCTCAGCAGCATCTGCAAAGCAGGATGTTAAATGCTGCAGAGCTGCTTCTGTGTGGGCAACAAGGGCAGCATCATCAGCATAGAGCAGCTCTCAAACAAGATGATTTAAGGTCTTAGTGTGGGCCTTTAGTCACCTTAGGTTGGAAAGACTTCCATCAGTATGGTATCGAATGTAGATACCATCCTGATCATCGAGGTCTACTGAGGCCCTTTGGAGCATCATGCTGAAAAAGATTGTGAATAGGGTTGGAGCAAGAACGCAGCCTTTTTTCACACCATTGGTAATTAAAAAGGGCTCAGAAAGTGCATTGCCATATCTGACTTGGCCGTGNGGCCAGGCTTCGCGAATGAAGATTTAGGAAGGCTCTATCCACGTTTGTTACAAGCACGCTGGTGGCTAATGAGGCCAATACGAGATAGGCATGTCTGATTGCAAAAGGCACAGCAGAAAGACTCCTTAGGTGGTATATTCTGCAAGACATGATTCTTTCTGCATTGTCTTTTCTCCTCGAGAGTGATCCTGTGTGCATTCTCAAAGGCATCAGCAGCGTTATAGATGGTGTGTCTCCAGACCTCCCGACTGGAGGCCAGAGGCCAGAGGCCTCCCGACTGGAGGCCAGAGTAGACCAGTTATGATGATCAATATGGCCAAGGCTGAAATGCTGGTCAGGGAGTCCTTGTATTATTTCTTCGGGGCTCCTCTCATGTGGCAGCCGGTGGCAAGTTCACCATAAAGCAAGATCTTAGGGAGGCGGTGGTCCTTCATCCTGGAGACGTGCCCTGCCCAGTGCAGCTGTGTTCTCAGCAACATGGCCTCAATACTTGTGACTGCAGATATGGTTTTCGGTTCTGGGCTTACCTGACCAAAAGTGTGTGTAACCGGCACCATGTTCTCTGAGGCTGCCTTCCTTGTGAAGGCAAACTTCACTGAAAGCGGCAATGTCAATGTTAAGATGAGCCAGTTCATGGGCGATTAGGGCAGACTGACGCTCAGAACGTCCGCTATCTGCAGAATCGAGCATGGTTCTGATATTCCAACATTCTAGAGTTAATTTAGGTACACCTTTGGAGGCAGGTGTATGTCTTTGTCTTTTGATCTTTGTGTGACTGCATTGGAAGAAGATGCCCGTTGGTCTGCGGTTAACCAAATGCGTGAAGGTGGAGATGAGCTTTGGTTAGGCCACCTTTTCTAGGTCCCTCTCCGAGTGGAGCAAGCAGTACTGTCTTTGAAAAGGCTGCTTGGTCGTTCAGGGTGCTGCCCCAAGAGACTGTCATCTCTGGTCAGTCTCAAATGACCAATATTTTTCAACCACCTGCATGCAGGGTTGGGTCTTCAGCTTCCAGTGCACCTTTCACCTGCCGTTTTGACCCTCGTCCTTCGCTACAGGGCTTTGGGAATGTGGGTAAAGCCTTCAAGCCTGCGCAATGGATTTTTTAGGTGAGATGCAGTATGCGTGGAACTGAACCCACCCTTTAATCCTAAGGTCCATCTGCCAGGGCCGAGCAAGCTTGGATGCTGGCAGTGAGGTCCTCAGGTCGTAGGTTTAATTAGAGTGACCTTCTCTTACATAGACGGTCTTACAGGGGTAAGCGAGCTCCATCTGCCCGGGTCTGGGATTAGAGTTGTCCTTCTCCTAGGATAACTGTGAGAAGGCTTACAAACTCATCCTGCCCAAGAATGTATTGTATCTGACCCTACAGTTTTGACCTGTCTGGCATGGACGACCCTACCGAAGGCATGTACCATCCGCCATCATAGCTCGCAACCACATAGGATTACACAGGCTACATTCCTACTATTAAAACGATTAGGGCAAGTCTTACATTTCCTACTTTTCTGCCACCTGTCTATATTCAATCCCAGGGAAACACCCAGGATCAACCCTTTGTCCTGACTACCCTTTCAGGATGTAACGAATATATCCAGAACATAATGAACCTGGGCAGTAGCCGCAGGTGAGCCAAAACCAACCAACCAAACAAAACCATTCCGGCCCCCGTACCCACCTAGGGCTCAAGTACCTCTCCAAGTCCCAGCCTGGCCAAGACCCCAACCCCCAGAGGGAACCCTTATGCACCCTGACCTTATCCTCTCCCCACAGTGTTACCTCGTATCTTCCCACACACCACTTACCTGCCCACCCTCCAGTCCAAGGACCCCCATGGCCCACCCGGTACCCTTCCCCCCCACCCCCCAAACCAGACCGGCAAACCTCTGTGTGCTCTGAGTC
The DNA here is from genome assembly GCF_001604755.1 of Lepidothrix coronata. Taxonomy (NCBI): domain Eukaryota; kingdom Metazoa; phylum Chordata; class Aves; order Passeriformes; family Pipridae; genus Lepidothrix; species Lepidothrix coronata. The sequence goes on from NW_016690198.1 coordinate 1,850,254, forward strand.
TTCCACTCTCCTTTCTCACAAGGGCACAAAGCCATGCCGGCGAAGTTCTGTCTCTCCTTTCGCTGCTGGGGGGGGGTGGGGAGGTGGCCATGTATGGGCCCGGGGGCGGCCCTCCACAGCCGCATGCACTTCTAGCGGGGGGGCCGGGGCCCTCTGCGGCCAGAATTTTTGGTAAGGCAGGGCATAAATCGTCTGTGTGTGAAAGGTTAGACAACATGAGCATTCAAATAAGAGTCTACAGTTTGATGGCAGTTTGACACAAACTGTGCTGAAAATCTTTGCCATTCAGTCCTCTCTCTTTGTTCTCCTGTCCTATGCCTCTGTCAACTCGCCCACCCATACAGCTTGCAGTGAGCTAATACAGTTCATTAGATGCAAGAACTGATCCTACAGGGATAGTTTTCTCCTGGCCCTCACGGTCAGGCTGGAATATATACCAGGAGAAAGAAGGGAGAGGAACTGCAACAGACTGCTTAAATTGCCAAGTGTGTCACAGAAATAGGGAAGACATTCTTATGCTCTAACTCCAGGAAGTTGAACTCAAAAGGAGGAAGAAGAATGCAGCACAAAAGCACTGGGATGGAGCATTTATATATTACATACTTTATCTGTTTTCTGGGTTCTGTTAACTTAATTTTTAAGACCACTATTACCCATTTTCAATTCTCAAACTGCAGCTTAAGCTAAATGAAAAGATGTACATAATGGAAAAGACATACATTGTTTTTAGTAACATTTATTTAAATATAGAATATTTTATGTATAGCTAGAGGTCTTAGGTTTGGTGTACAAGAGATGAGAATTTAGGGAAACATCAAAAAGGTGAATAAGAGTTCAGAAGAGTTTAAATAATATTCATGGCTAGGCTTTGCGAACGAAGATTTGGGAAGGTTCTATCCACATTTGCTACTGGCACGCTGGTGGCTTATGAGGCCAATACGTGACAGACATATCCGATTGCAAAAGGCACAACAGAAAGACTGCTTAGATGGTGTATTCTGCAATACACGGTTCTTTCTGCGTTGCCTTTTTTCCTCGAGAGTGATCCTGCATGTGTTCTCGAAGGAGACAGCTGCATTATAGATGGCGTGTCTCCAGGCCTCCCGATTTGAGGCCAGAGCAGACCAGTTATGGTGATCAATATGGCCAAGGCTGAAATGCTGGTTCAGGGAGTCCTTGTATCTTTTCTTCGGGGCTCCTCTCATGCGGTAGCCAGTGGCAAGTTCACCATAGAGCAGGATCTTAGGGAGGC
>NW_016690198.1:1852472-1873695 GCF_001604755.1 Lepidothrix coronata
AACCACACTGACTTTCAGGGAGGATTCCTTCTGCTATAGTGGGTATTAGTCTGTTCAAGAGTATTCTTGCCAGGATTTTGCCAGCAATGGAGAGCAGAGTAATACCACGATAGTTTGAGCAATCTGATTTAATACCTTTTTTCTTATACAAAGTGATGATGACTGCATCACGAAGGTCTGATGGGAGTTCACCGAGCTCCCAGTAGCGCACCACAAACTCGTGAAATTTGGTGTGGAGTGCAAGGCCCCCATGTCTCCAGACTTCAGGTGGTTAAATAATATACTTAAATAATATACACTTTTCCTACCTATGTGTGTATGTCCTTTCCACAAAATTATTATCTATTCCAAATTCATCACTCAAAGACAAATATGTATTTAAAGTCCTTACCAAAATCAGACTGTTCATCTTAATGGCAAATTCATGATGTTTTCAATTTTCATTGCAGTTCTAGATGGAATAATAGCTTAGTATTTTTCTAGTAACTCCACAGGCATTTCCTTACAGGCTGGAAGAGAGTAAGATACATGTAATAGATGCTTATCGTTGATACCTTTTTCAGCACTGCTAGCAGAAAGGCTCCTCAGGTAGAGGAGCTAAGAACACAGCTCTCTCTGACCTCCTATCAGGTTATATGGTTTCAGGGGAGTGACCTGTAATAGCCGATGAGACCTCTACCATCAGCTCCTATGGTTGTCCAGTGACTGGTTTTCTTTCACAAATTTTGTTACTGTTGTTGTTGTTGTTATTATTATCATTATTTTGTGGAATTATAAATTTGGGTAAGAGGAATGAATTTTGCTTTAATAACTGAAATATATTTTTCCAGATTATTTCTAACATTTTAGATGCTTGAATTCTGTTTGCTTCTTGTACCACTTCACACCCGCCCACTTGCCAGATACATGCAAGCACTTAGGATTTTAATTGTGGTGTAAACTGACAACTCACAAGAAAATAGTAGGATGGGGAATTCCTTGAAGATAAAGGATTGCAAGATTCTCTTCATAGAATCATTCTTAAATCACACAACTGTGTAATCTATTCTTCTTAGCCCATCTCTGATGAACAATGTTACCATGAGAAGACAGGAGAGTCAAGTTAGTGCTTGTCCTTCAATTTTTACTCCAGCTGAGTTGCTGTCAATGTTTATCAGCAACTGCAGGATGTGGACGTACTTCTTTAATCCCATGTATAACTACATTTTATTCTCTAATACAGTTGTGATTTATTGCACACATTGTTATCTCATTCATTCCAGCTGGCAGCTACACAAGACTGGGAGATATCTTCATTGTCATATAAACTATTTAAAAGCATGTGCACCATAAAAGCCAAAGTACAGCATTCTGGAATCTGACACTGCATTTTGTTGGAAAAATAAAAACTAAAAATAGTTCAGTTAATCAGAAAATGACTTGTAATAATTCTGTGCATAAATTCTGTCCTTCAAAACAATGTCATTGTTTGCAGGCAGGTAGGAATTTGGAGGACCCTCAGAATTTTGATTTACAGTGATTTTGAACATTGGGTTTGGGACCAGACTGGTCATGAAGCAACTGTCCCAAGATACCAGGAGCTAAAGGTTCCTGAGCAAGGAGTCAGTGATTTAAGTCTTGCTAGGAGCAATGCCCAAGTCCCAGGACATGAAATCTCAAAGCTGCAAGGTATCTTGGTGTTTTCTGTTTGTAACATTGGTTTCTGATGGAAACATCCACTGAAAGATTTTAATACAACTGGCATTCTGTTTTAATAAAGATGTTTCCCATGATTCACCACACATTTTGAATACAGTTGGAACTTATCCATTTTAAAAAAATCTTATCACAAAATCTGCAAACTGATTGCAATTGGTATAACCCCAGATAACTGGACAGGCATAAAAAGCTATCAAGGTATGCAGTAAAAAGTAAGCATATATCTTTCATTTTAGAAAAGCAAAAACATTTGAATCAAAAAAGTTTTTCTTGTTGAAGGTGGTGGATTTTTTCCCCTTCCAGTCCTTGCTCTTTCCATAGAGAAATGTGTGTCAAAAAAATAGAGAAGCTTTCATATCCCATGGTTTTTTTCTTGATAGTTTTAATGGCAACCCATTAGTCTGAGAGGAAATCTTTCAAAGCTGTGCACACTTTCAAAGTTGTGCTATGCGACTCCCATTAAAATCACGGGGAACCTGAAAGCTAAACTTCCTCCCAGCTTTGAAAATATATGGTATCTGAAAAGCTACAGTAATTGCCATTTATCTGTGCTTGAATTAACTGGATGATTCATCATATATAATTTCTTAAATATTATGATTCCACTTATGGGTACCCATACAGTTGTGATTCAATGATATAACTGCATTGTAAAATCCCAAAGCACAGTCTTTTTCATTTGTCATGTAGTAAGCTCATAGATACAAAAATGTAAATATTTCATTACTTATATCAACTAATTATCTTATTAAAAAATAAATGGCAGAGAAATTTTTCTCATAGAAGAGAATATTGTTCATTTATTATGCATGCTAACTTCTAAATAAAACAGTCATCATAAGCCAATGTGAAACCTTTATAAATTAATAAAACTAATAGACATCAATTGTAATGTCATGTGAATCATTATCAGTAATTCTGAAAAATTTGTCCAAATACGTGTGCCAAAAATTTCTCTAGAGTTAATTAAAATAAGAATTTTAAACAGTAATAAAATCAAAAAATCAGTGATAAGCCATAGGGCTAGGCAACTTAATATAACCATACAACACTTAAATGTATTAAGAGTTTGTGAACCAACGTAGATATAAGTGGTCTTGGACCATAAAGCCTACTAGGACTCTATTTTCTCACTAACAGATGTTTTATTACTGGTCTGTGACTGTTACTGATGTGTTGCTTGAGCACATTGTAAGAAATTACCTTTTCATATGCATCCACATCCTGTAAACATATTATTCTCATAAATACAGGTCTCTGTGAAAGCCTTGTATGATTCTAAAATGTAAAGGGAAAAAGTACAATATATGAGTAGGATTATATTATTTAAATTTTCTTTAAAATCAGATTTTGTTTAGAATTTCACTATATTGAAGAGGAAAACAGATGTCAAAAATTTCAGTGAAACTGATTTGTAACTTCAGATCCAGACATGATTTAAAACCAAAGCCAGGATTTTGACAACTCTATAGTTACAGAAGTCTTGAATTCTAATCTGGGTCCAAAATCTGTGACCTGTGATTTCATTTGTTTGCTTGCTTGTTCGTTATACTTTCCAAATATAAGTTTTGTATGGCATAAAGAATAAAATCCCATCTCTAACTTCCTAAGGAACATATATGTACAAATCAAAAATATTATCAATGCAAATTCAGAGGAATAGGTTAAAAACAAGCAGAGCTATTTCTCAAGTAATCAGGGGGTTGATTTTGGTCATAACAATCCTTGAAGTCTAAAATCCACCAATATGCTGAAAAACTTTACAGAATCAAAGAAAAGGGAAGCCAGCAGTAAAAGAGAAGCAGCATCCCAGTTTGTCACAGGTAGAGGCAAACATGAAGCTGACAAAATAAAATCTGCTATAGTCAAATGGTAGAAAGGATAATTTTCAGATTTCATTACCTGAGTTTCTGTGATTAACAACAAAAAGAGAGGGGAAAAATATGGGTATCAAAACTCATGATAAATCCCCTACTGCAGTCGTATTTTAAAAGGCCACAGAAGCTAAAGGGACAAATCACTGTCACATACCTAGAGCAAATATAGTCTTGTTTCACTCGGACAGTAACACAAAGATTCAACTGCAAATTATCACTCAGCTCATGGAAATGATCTGAAGATGAAACTTGTACTCACATTAGCGCTACTTATATTCTCTCTCTTTCAGCTTCCTGCTCTCCTACCCTGTCCCACTGTACTACATGTTCATTACAGTCAATAAAATGGGAGCATATCCATAGCTCCATCCTCATTTTGACACCTGATACATTATTTCATCTATCATTTCCTCTAACAAGTGACTGTTCCAAGTCCAAGTTCCTCTGTTTCTCATACCTGATTCCAAACTGGGAATGTGCATTTTCTGATTCTAGTCAGCAAGAGCTACTGAAATTTGATCCCAACATTTTATTTTAATTTTTCCTTTAAATTCATAAAGAAGTGCTGTTGTCTCCAGTCGCTGGAAGGAACCCAAGAGAGTAAGAATCAGAGTCTTGGAAGTCAGAAGCAACAACATGGTCATTGGACCTTTCTTGCTTCCTCCTCACTTGATTTTAACAGTCACTTGACACATGTTCCAGAAATATGAAAAAGAGGTGGTTAGTATTATTTTGCTGAAAAGGTCATCTTTTGAAGGTGCTAAGAGCTGGCTTAAGCAGAAACTGGGTACCTGGCTACCTCTACAAATCTGTTCTTTCCTTTCCTGTCTTCATGAGCGTACAAAGCCAAAAATAGTAGAGTGCAGTTCAGTACTGCTCCAGCACATGTATTCAGATTTCAAGTAGCTATTACCACAATATGGGTCTGTCAGCAGCCTTAGTAGACTCCATAACATAGTCACTGTTTGAAGTTATGGAATGTTCTGTAAGTGTACTGTACATAGTGAAGACATCTGCTTACATAAATGACTAGCAGAATCATCTGTCAGACCTTTTATTTCATGAGTCTTGTGACTGCAATTTAGCCACTGCTCTCACACAGGTATATCTCAGATGAGAGCCAATTATTCAAATGAAATAACTCTGCTCTATGTATTAGCTGTGTTGTTGATGCAAGCCCGTTTTGTTCAGCAAGATAAATTTAATTTAAATTATTCTCCTCAATTTTCTCCTTGGAAGGCACTAAAAAAAGAAGTATGTTGAGTTAAACTTGTTTGAATATTCTCTTCTCCAAGACATTTTTTCTTTCTATAAATCTCTGCGTTTTTTCTCCCATTAGAGAGAGGAAACCAAAGTGAAACACCACCACCACCACTTCTTTGTAAACAAAAACAAACCAACAAACAATCCACCTGGCTGAAGTCCAAATTATTAGAATTTATGGCCAGAAGTTCCATGTTAACCTATTTTAGTAATGGCATTGAAATTAGAAAAATCTCTTCGTGTAACACAGGCATAGCACAAGCCATAATTTTGGCAGATTTAGAAAAAGAATTCCAAACGTTATAACTGAAAAGTTTACTAGAAAGCAATTTTTGGTAGTAACACCTTATTCACCCTACTTCTTTACAAAACAGGCAAGAGCTGTCTTGCCCCATATGAGACAACCAGACATACTCTGGCTCAGATACTGAAATGTCAAGCTTTGTAAAATTTCCCTCTATTTCTAAATAAATGTTCAGGGTATTTTGAGGTCCCTATACATCTGAAGTATAGACAAGAAAAAATAGAATTTTTAAAATTAGAACCTACAACTTTCTGTCAGACATTTTTAATGAGACTTTAAGCATGACTTTGCATGATTTGCAATATTTTATGCATTGGTATAAAACTAAAGTAATCTGTTAGAAACAATCGCATATCCTCATTCCCCACCTATAAGCAACATCGCAACTTACAGAAGGTTTAAGACTTTTCACAAATCCTTTATAAATTCTAATATTTCCCTTTTGACTATTTCTTAACTTGCTGTTTAAATTCTGTATCACTCAAAAAGCAATACATAAATTTACTTTTATTTTTCTGACTTCACACTCTGGGTTTTCAGAGTCTCATCATGTCCTGAGTTGCAGTTCAGCTGTGATTCATAAGGGGTTTTCCTCAGAGGAAGATATATGTTTATTAATGTGACAAACATTCTTTATTGTTAAGTGTTGAGACACTTAGGCCACTCCTTAAATTAGTTTGTGGAATTTGTTTGTGTTGAAACATAGAGAGCACAAAACAGCTCACAAAAACCTGAAAGCAATAGCCCTATAACACTGGAATGGTACCCTCCGTTATTTCCTTGCTCTTATCAGTCAGCTTCTGTTACTGAAACACCATTAAAATAAATGTTCCCTTCCCTATTTTTTTTTTCACGAAATAGAATGGTAGTTCTCATACACAAGAGGATGAATCATAAGTCAACTTACAGATGAATCAGTTTCTTCTCTGTGAGCAACAATATCATGGAGCGGGTTCTCCTGGAAACCCTGCCAAGATGTGGAAAATAAGGAAGTGGCACTGACATTCAACATGGCTTCACTAAGGACAAATGATGCATGGCAAATTTGGTGGCCTTCCATGACAAGGTTCCAGCATTGATGGATGAGAGGAGAGCAACTGATGTCGTCTACCTGGACTTGTGCAAAGTATTTGACACTGTTCCATACAACATCCTTGTCTCTAAACTGCAGAGACATGGATTTTTCAGATGAACCATTCAAGTAAGGAATAGGCTGTATGGTCGCAGTCAAAGGAGGTCAAGGGCTCAATGTCTGAGTGGAGATCAGTGATGAGTGGTATCCCTCGAGCATCAGTATTGAGTCTGGTACTGTTTAACAACTTTGTCAGCAACATGGACCATCAGATTGAGTGCACCCTCAGCAAATTTGACCATGACACCAATGTGTGGTGTGGTTAACATGTTGGAAGGAAGAAGGAACCTGGACAGGCTTGAGAGGTGGGCCTGTGCAAATGTCATGAAGCTCAACAAGGCCAAGTACAACGTCCTGCACCTGGCTCAGGGCAATTCCAAGCACAGATACATGGTGGGCAGAGAATGGATTGAGAGCACCCCTGGGGAGAAAGACTAGGGATGTTAGTGAACACTAAGGGTCTCCCATCTCCTAGAAGCATGCACTTGCAGTACAGAAAGCCTCAAAAGAAATGTGACCAGCAAGTCGAGGGAGATGATTCTCCCCCTCTACTCAGCTCTCCTGAGATCCCACCTGGAGTGCTGCATGCAGCTCTGGGGTCCTCAGCACAAGAAGACTTATTGGAACAAGTCCAGGGGAGGCCATGAAAATCATCAGAGGACTAGAGCACCTTTCATACAAAGACAGGCCAAGTGAGTTGGGGTTATTCAGCCTGGAGAAGAGAAGGTTCTGGGGAGATCTTATAGTAGTTTTCAAGTACTTAAAAGTGGTTGACCATGAGAGAGTTGAACAGGAATATATTGTAAGGACATATAGTGACAGCACAAGAGGTAATGGCTTCAACCTGAAAGAGGGCAGATTTAGATTAGATATTAGATATTAGGAAGAAATTCTTCACTCTGAAGGTGTGCAGACAATGGCACAAGTTGCCCAGAGACATTTTGGGTGCCCTATCTCTGGAAGTGTTCAAGGTCAGATTGGATGTAGCTTTAAATGGTCTGGTCTAGTGGAAGGGGTCCCTGCCCATGGAAGCAGGGTTGGAATTATATAATCTCTGAGGTCCCTTCCATCCCAAACCATTCTATGATTCCATGATTCCCAGAATTTGACTCATATTTATGTCTCAGACTGTGACTTTTGTACAAAAAAATTATGACAGAAAAGATCAGAGAATAGATTTCTAAAATAGGTGGTGGTGGCAAATTATGTGGCTCCTTTTAGTGTAATTCTCTCACATGCCTTTATACATGGCTTCTTTCACAGAAGCATAAAATATGTAAAGGAAAACAGCTCTTGTCACAATAGGACATACCTGATTCGCCAAAATGATATGATGCTGTTGCATTAGTAAGATGAAAAACTTTTATCTTGCCCAGACACACACATACTGCAATAATTTCAATAGATGAAAAGTCAAACTGCTTGGGAGTATCGGTTGTGACATTGACAAGTAATGCTTGTCAACAGAGAGAATCTCAGTAATATGGAGGTTGGTGGCTGTCTTGGCCACAGCAACCACAGAGAGATCAAGTTTAAAATCTCTATTGACAGAAGGAAAAGTGCCAACAAAACCTCAGATCTGGACGTGGGTAGAGGAGATGTCAGGCTGCTCCAGGAATTAGAAAGTAAAGTGCCTTTGGAAAATATTTGTGCTGGTGCTGGGGTTGATCAGTGCTGGTCACTTTTCAAACATCACCTCCTAAGGACACAGAAGCAGGCAAATCTCAGATGCTGGAAATCAAGCAGGCAAGACAAAAGTCTGGCTTGGCTGAGCAGGGATCTTCTCTTGGAAATAAAGCAAAATACTAAGGTGTATACCCACTGGAAGCAAGGTCAAGTGACATGGAAAGGATTCAGAGATGCTGCTTACCCCTGTAGGCAGAAAATTCTTGTGGTCAAAGCTCAGCTGAATTGAAGGTTGCTAGAAATGTGGAGGGCAACAAAAATTTTTTTCAAATATATTATTGGCAATAGGCAGTATAGAAATATCAGCACTGTTACAGGATGGTCACCTCCCAAACAGGGGCAGAGACAAGGCAGAGGTGTTTAACACGTTTTTTGCCTGTGTCTTCAGCATGGATGATGGAACAAGGGGGTCTCAGTGCCCTGAGCTGGAGGATCATGACTGTGAGAATGATCAACTCCCAGTTGTGCAGGATCTGCTGCTCCAGCTGGATGCTTACAGATCTATGAGGTCTGGTGGGATTCATTCCAGAATCCTCAAGGATCTGGCTGATGTCACCACACATGATGATGGATGATTTTTGATTGGTCTTGGGAATCCAGAGAGGTCCCAACTGACCGGAAGCTGACCAATATTGTCCCTATTTTCAAGAAGGTCAAGAAGGAGGAGCCCAGAAACTACAGACCTGTCAGTCTCACTTCAGTGTTTGCTAAAATTTTGAAGAATATTCTGTGAATTTTTGAAAATCATCTGAAAGACAATGCAGTCACTGCTCATTGCCAGCATGGCTTCATAAGAGGAAAGTCCTGCTTATCAAACCTGATTTCCTTTTATGACGAGCTAACTCACCTAGTTGATCAAGGAAAGCCAGTTGACATAATCCTTTCACATTTCAGTAAGGCTGAAAGGATATTTCTGGACAAAATGTCGAGCACACACCTGGATAAATACATCATGTGGTGGGTGAGCAATTGGCTCATGAGTCGAGGGTAACAGTGAACGGCATAACATCAGACTGGTGAGCTGTCACTAGTGGGTTCCACAGGGCTCCATCTCAGGCTCTGTGCTCTTTAACATCTTCATAAATGACTTGGACGCAGGAGTGGAAGAGATACTAATCAAGTTTGCAGATGAGATAAAACTGGGAGGAGCTGCTGACTCCCTTGAAGACAGGGAGGTCCTTCAGAGAGACCTTGACAAATGAGAGGACTGGACAATCACCAACGGGGGAAGTTAAACAGGGGGAAGTGACACATTCTGCACCTGAGATGGGACAACCATGGATGTTTTTATAGACTGGGGAATGAGATGCTGGGAAGCAGTGCCATGGAAAGGGACCTGGGGATCCTGGTCAAAGGCAAATTGAATCAGCAGTGCCCTGGCAGCCAGGAGGGCAACCGTATCTGGGGACATCAGACAAAGCATCGCCAGCTGCTTGAGAGAGGGGATTGTCCTGTTCTGCTCTGCACTGGGGCAGCCTTACCTTGAATATTGTGGCAGTTTTAGACACCACAATATAAGAAAGATATTAAACTGTTAGAGTCTCCAGAGGAGGGCAATGAAGATGGTGAAGAGCCTTGAGGAGAAGCTGTATGAAGAGCAGCTGAGGTCACTTGGCATGTTCAGCCTGAAGAAGAGAAGACTGAGGGGAGACCTCATTACAGTCTACACCCTTCTTGTGAGGGGAAGAGGAGGGGCAGGTCCTGATCTCCTCTCTGTGGTGACCAGTGACAGGGACCGAGGGAATGGCCTGAAGCTGTGTCAGGAAAGGTTTAAGTTGGAAAGAGGTTCTTCCCCCAGAGGTGGTTGGGCATTGGAACAGGCTCCCCAGGGAAGTGGTCACAGCACCAAGGCTGACAGAGTTCAAGAAGTGTTTGGACAATACTCTCAGGCATATGGTGTGACTCTTGGGGATGGTTCTGTGCAGGGCCAGGAGTTGGACTCAATGATCCCTGTGAGTACCTTCCAACTCAGCATACTCTGTGATTCTGATTCTGTGATTCTGTGAATTGACTTGGGAATCTCTTAGGTCTGATACAGGAGAATGCAGAGCTGACTAATGGAGATGGTACATTTTACACATACTGGTGGAGGGAAGAGAAAAAAAAAGTCATACCAGTTTTGGTGAAAAACAAAGTAAAATTGTAGCTATTTAAAAACTAGTATCCCTTCACATTTAGTCAGAGACCTCCCTCATACTCATTCTGATGAGATTGGTCCTGCTTGTAAATATTTTATCAGTTACTATAGATGCATCAGTCCTCAGTCTTGCATAGTCCTTTGAGTGATCAAGAGAACACAGTTATGTTACATATGGCATGGATTAGTCTATTGCATTTTCACAGAATGGGGTAAAAATAACATAAATTTAAAATTCAAATTACCATAAAATATAACTTAAAAATAGTTTTGCTGAAATAAAATTTTAAATGTGAATATTTAAAACGTAAAAGTTTAGCTGTAAGGCATAAATATATCAAAAACATTTTTGATAAAGTATGAAATATGCTAAATCTTTACATTAAAACTTGTACTGATGTACTGCGTTAAATAAAAAAAGTACTCATTTCCTTCCTATAGATATAGACATAGACATTATCAATATTGATGCTTGTGAAGCAGCCTTTTGCTTCAAATATTTTTTTATTTAATATCTTCCTATGCTGAATCTGTGTCCTTAGATTGCCTTAATTTCTCCAATTTGGAGGCCTCATGCTGGACAACATGGTAGAAAGCAATACAGCTCTTTGTAAAGTGCCCAGTTGATCGCCTTTTGTTGACCTCTTACAGAAACATCAGGCTTGGTTTTTCCCTTCTTCCCTTATAATCAATGGTTCTTAATAAATGAGCATAACAAATGCTAGGATGAAAGTACAAAACATCGTTTGCTTCAAGATTTTCAGATCAAAAGAGCACTGAATTGGCGTAAACTCTATGAAAAAAGGTTAATGACCTTTTTGTAATCTTTGACATGGTGGTGAAAAAATAAAATAAAACCAAAGCATCTAATTTTTTTTGACCTTCCAATTAAATATAAATTTTAGCTATGAGCATTACATGGTGTTTCATCCTTTCGTTGCTATTTTGTTTAAAGCTGATTTCTCACTAAGAAAGCTATGTAGATGAAACATAACTGTTACCCTGATAAGCCCGTAAAATTAGGGACTTCATAGTATAAAAGCTCTAGATTAATGCTCAGTTTTAAGATTTATGATATGTAGAACATTTTAATGCTTATAAAACAGTTCTAGTTATGAACACAGCTATGTTATAATATTTTATTACATCCTTGAGCTTACTGTCATTAAAACTGAGTTGCAAATCAACTCTGAAGAGTGCTTTCTGAATATTAATCCACAAAATTATACAAATTTATAATTAAAATGACTTGAAAGAAACACATCTACCAGGATTTTTTGACAATCCTTTTCAAATGTTCTGACTAGAAGTAGTCAACATCACAAGATAAATTAACTTTATCTACCTTCCCTTTAGAGAAAATTTGACAAAATGTGATTTTATTAAAGCTTATTGTTTAAGTCTGCAAAACCTATTAAAGCCAAATGGCACTAAAATGAGCACCTTTTTCCATCCTCATTAATTTCCATTCAGGATTTTAAAGAATTTTTGTCAACAAGAGATGTGAATCTTCCTGTACTTTTATTAGCTTAACCTAGTCTAAGTCCCATTTATAGACAGCTTGGTAAAATCGATGGAGTAAACCAAGATTTAGAAATAATGATCTAAATTTGACTGCTGCAAATCAAATCAACCAGATCAGTTAAATCAATAATCAACTTATCTCTCCTGGTTTAATGTTGCCAAAAAATTTCCAACCAATCACCATGACAACTAAGGTTGTCACAGGTGTACTTCAAGCTGCATTCATGAGTTGAAGTTTCCTGAGCTAGATTTTATGATAAAGATTTCCCTAAATTACTACTTGAGATAAAAACCTGTTCCTCAAGCATGCTTATTTAGTACCAAAATTATTTAACTGCATGTGGTTATGTGAGTTTACTTGGGTTTCATTGTATTAAAAGTAGGTCATTTACATCATCTTCATGTTGACAACATCATTATTATTCCATTAGTTCAGAGTTAAAAGTGGCCCTGTTCAAGAAGAACTATTCAAAAATATTATAGCAGAAGAGTCCAGCCTCAGAAGTCTCTGCTCAAAATATTTTCTGTCAGTTTATGGACATCTTGATGTGCAACATTGTAATCCAACAAACTAAATTATAACAAGGCTTTATTGCCTATTTTCTGAGCAGTAAAGTCCAAATAGTTTTTTCTGTAAAAGGTAATTTCTAAAATTTCCTCCTCAGAAATTTGCGAACAGCACTCAACATTTAATAACTGCACTTACATTCACACACACACATACCTGCCAAAAAAGAATTTTCCTTCTACCTACTAAAAAGAATTGAATACTTGTTAAGAAGCTCTTTAAAAGAATTTTTGGAAAAAAGACAGGATGCATGTTTAAAGGAAAATATTAAAGTGCTCACTGATGATAGAGAATAAATAAAATCTCTATTTCTGGGATGAAAGTCTCTGAGTGAATAATTACTTTGGGAAAAGTTGTGCATAGTCAGCTTTGCACTTTAGAATGAAAGCAAAAGGGATTTTGCATTATTTGCTGCACAAATCATTTCCCTCTTTTGAAGTCATAGGCTGTCACACACCCTTATTAAAATTTATCACTGAACAGTAAGGAAACTTTGCTGAAAAAACACTTAGTATTGCCTGAATATCAGTTAATTAGCTTTGTAGTATTTGTGCATGCAGGTAGTTCAGGATATTGGTCGTTTGAGACTGACCAGAGATGACTGACTCTTGGGTAGCACCCTGAACGACCAAGCAGTCTTTTCAGACAGTACTGCTTGTTCCACTAGGAGAGGGGCCTAGAAAAGGTGGCCTAAACAAAGCTCATCTCCACCTTCACACATTTGGTTAACCGCAGACCAACGGGCATCTTCTTCCAATGCAGTCACACAAAGATCAAAAGACAAAGACATACACCTGCCTCCAAAGGTGTACCTAAATTAACTCTAGTATGTTGGACTATCAGAACCATGCTCAATTCTGCAGATAGCTGACGTTCTGAGCATCAGTCTGCCCTAATCGCCCATGAACTGGCTCATCTTAACATCGACATTGCCGCTCTCAGTGAAGTTCGCCTTCACGAGGAAGACAGCCTCAGAGAACATTGGTCAGGTAAGTCCAGAACTGAAAAGCATATCTCAGGAGTTGGCTTCATGATCAAAAACTCTATTGTTCCAAAACTTGAAATTCTGCCAACAGGTCACTCTGACTGGATTATCTCCCTACGCCTTCCACTCCACAACAACCAACACGTTGTCCTCTTTAGTATATATGTCCCAACTCTCCAAGCTGACCCTGCTGAAAATGATAAATTTTACACTGACCTGTGCCACCTTACCCAAAAGCTTCCTGCAGAGGATAAGATCATTATCCTTGGTGATTTCAACGCCAGAGTAAGTAAGAATTTTGAAGCCTGGAAAGAAATATTAGGCAAGCATGGTGTTGGGAACTGCAACGATAATGGTCACCTTCTGCTAGAATTCTGTGCAGAGCAACAGCTCACCATCACTTAGACTATCTTTCAGCAGAAAGATAGTCTGAAGACAACCTGGATGCACCCCAGATCTAAGCATTAGCACTTCATCGATTATGTCTTGGTGTGATGGAGAGACGTCCACGATGTCCACCATACCCGTGTGATGCCCAGTGCAGAATGCCAAACAGACCATCAGTTTGTGCACTGCAAACTCAACTTCAATCTTAAATTCAAACCTGAAAGGGGCAGTATCCCAAAGAGAAGACTCCAAATTAACAACCTCCAATCAGCCACAGTGAGAGAAAAAATCCAGGCAAACCTTCAAACTAGGCTCGAAAACCATTCCATAGATTCTACAGATTCCTCTCCTTAAAAAAATTGGCACCATATTAAAAACAGCGGCCTGCAATCCTCTGAAGAATCCTTAGGGTTCTCCCTCAAGAAGAACAAGGATTGGTTTGATGAGAACAATCAAGAGATCCAGGAATTGTTGAGGAAGAAGAGAACCACCCACCAAGCACACCCTGCGCTGCCATCCTGTCATGCAAGAAAAACAGCCTTTCATCTTGCATGCAGCAAGCTCCAACAGAAACCCCATGATATCCAGAACAAGTGGTGCATCAATCTAGCTCAAAATACTCAATTATGCGCAGATTCGGGAGATCACAAAGAATTCTATGAAGCCCTGAAAACAGCATACTGGCCTACCTTCCAAGTCCAAAGCCCTCTACTCAGTGCTGATGGTCAAACGCTTCTGACACATAAAACCTCCATTCTGAATCAATGGTCAGAACACTTTCAGACTCTTTTCAGTACCAACCGTGTAGTCCAAGACTCAGCAATTCAGTCCATCACACAACAACCAGTAAAGTATGAATTGGATACTGCCCCCACTTGCGGAGAAACCCTCAAGGCCATAGAGCAGGTGAAAATCGGCAAGGCAGCTGGGGTTGATGGAATTCCACCCGAAGTCTGGAAACAGCCTTGCACTCCATGCTAAATTTCATGAGTTTGTGGTACGCTGTTGGGAACTCGGTGAACTACCATCAGAACTTCGTGATGCAGTCATCATCACTTTGTATAAGAAGAAAGGAATTAAATCAGATTGCTCAAATTACTCTGCTCTCCATTGCTAGCAAAATCCTGGCAAGAATACTCTTGAACAGACTAATACCTGCTATAGCAGAAGGAATTTTACCTGAAAGTCAGTGCGGTTTCAGAGCCAACAGGAGCACCACAGACATGGTATTTGTTCTGAGACAACTGCAAGAGAAGTGCAGGGAACAGAACAGTGGTCTCTGTGTAACCTTTGTTGACCTCACCAAGGCTTTCAATACTGTGAGCAGAAAAAGTCTGTGGTAGATTTTGGAACATTTAGGTTGTCCCCCCAAGTTCTTTGAAATGATCATCTCACTCCATGAGGATCAACATGGACAAGTCAGATATGGTGATACACTTTCTGAACCCTTTCTAATAAAGAATGGTGTGAAACAAGGCTGTGTTCTTGCACCAACCCTATTCACAGTCTTTTTCAGCATGATGCTCCAAAGGGCCACAGCAGACCTTGATGACCAGGACAATATCTACATTCGATATCGTACTGATGGAAGTCTTTCCAACCTAAGGCGACTAAAGGCCCACACCAAGCCCTTAAATCATCTTGTCTGAGAGCTGCTTTATGCTGATGATGCCGCCCTTGTCCCCCACACAGAAGCAGCCCTGCAGCATTTAACATCCTACTTTGCAGATGCTGCTGAGCTCTTTGGGCTGGAAGTCAGCTTAAAGAAGACAGAAGTTCTCTATCAACCTGCACCTCAGGAAGTCTTCCATCATCCCCATATCACCATCGGCCAATCAGAGCTTAAATCAGTTCAGCAGTTTAATTACCTAGGTAGCCTCATCTCCTAGGATGGTAAGATTGACCAGGAGATAGCCAACAGGTTAGCAAAGGCATACAGTGCTTTTGGAAAGCTTCATAAAAGAGTGTGACATAATAAACACTTGAAGAAAAGTACCAAGATCAGTGTTTACAGAGCCATTGTGCTGTCTACTCTTTTATATGGTTCCGAATCGTGGGTCATCTACCGCCTCCACCTGTGTCTCCTAGAACGCTTCCATCAACGCTGCCTCCGTACAATCCTAAACATCCACTGGTCAGATTATGTGACTAATATGTCTGTTCTAGAACAAGCAGCAATCACAAGTATTGAGGCCATGTTGCTGAGAACACAGCTGTGCTGGGCAGGGCATGTCTCCAGGAAGAAGGACCACCGCCTCCCTAAGATCTTGCTTTATGGTGAACTTGCCACCGGCTGCCGCAAGAGGGGAGCCCCAAAGAGAAGATACAAGGAATCCCTGAACCAACATCTCAGCCTCGGCCATACTGATCAACATAACTGGTCTACTCTGGCCTCCAATTGGGAGGCCTGGAGTCACACCATCTATAACGCTGCTGATGCCTTTGAGAACGCACACAGGATCACTCTCGAGGAGAAAAGACAATGGAGAAAGAATCATGTCTTGCAGCATATACCACCTAAGGAGTCTTTCTGTTGTGCGTTTTGCAATCGGACATGTCTATCTCGTATTGGCCTCATTAGCCACCAGTGTGCTTGCAACAAATGTGGATAGAGCCTTCCTAAATCTTTGTTTGCAAAGCCTAGACATGATTTGTTTTTAAGGACAGTAAATGTAAATATTTTAATTTAATATTTTAATTTAATTTGTCATCTACTGAAAGAAATACAGAAAAATTTGTGGGAATAATTACCAATGACTCAAGAAAAGTAGCCAAATCTGAAATTCAAAAGAAACACAAATTGAAAACATTGAGGAGGTTTAAATTATTATGGTGATAATTTTGTATTTGTGCAGTAAGGAGCCAAAGGATAAAAGCTGGCATGGACATATCTTTCTCTCTATTGTTTCACCCACCAAAAAGAGCATTTCCTGTCACATATGTATATGTTTTTGCACGGGCACATATCTTCATCCTTTTGACCAGCCCTGCCGTGATTTAAAATACCACAGTTGCAATAGAATGCTAAAAGTGTAGCTAATCCTTCAGCCATATTTCAGATGGTAAATATATATCAAAAGGACGAGACAAAACCATGCAATACTATATCGGGCTACAGGTCCATGGAAGATGGAGAAAAAAAAGTTAAATTTCGTGCACTCTGAGTTCTAGTCAGTGCTAAAAATTGCTGTTTGCTAAGAACAGATAATATATACACACTATTATGAAAGTCATAATTTATAAAGCTATAGAGCATGTATGTCCTCACAAGAGTTGCAGAACAATAAAAATCCTCTCTGTTTGAAAACATCCCCTACATGTTAGAAAGCAGTGGAAAAGATTTTTGCATTGCAGCTTGATCTGTTCCTAGATCTATTCCCAGAACAGGTCGGAGTATGAGTGCTCCTGCTGTGTATGTGAATCCAACCATGACACCATTACTAAAGAAAACAAAATCTGTTTCTGATTCATGATTGAAAGTATGACACCGACATTTATTCACTCAGTTTACTACTTTCTGGTGCTTTGGGTCACAGTGACAACTCATCTTCAGAGAGAGAATTACATCAAAGGAACAAATATGCCAAAGCTGGTCTTGATCTTTGTTAAACTGTTCGTTCTCCTACGGTCACCACATCAACATTACTGATGTAGTTTATGATGTCTTTGGCAAACTGATGTGTACAAACCATGCGTCCCTAATTCATTGGTGCACAAATAATTTCTTGGTGACTTTTTTCCCTTTGAGAATGCTGTTAACAAGCTGCTTCTTCTTACTTGATCCCTGACCTTGTAGCAACTTTGGACTTCTTGCCTTTCCTCTTTTGCCTGTAATGGTTCAGTTAATTACAAGATTGAAAAGGCAGGTGAGGAAGGATATAGATTGGATCACCTTTTAAAGGGAATTCCAGCAAACTAGTACTAAGAGATGGTAGTATAATATCTCAGTCCCACAGAGCCTGTAATTGATTTTATTGTTAGGGAAGCATTTGTATTTTCCAGCGCTCACAATCCTTTTGGATGTTTACATAAAGGACTCTTCATGTCTAGATGATTGATCATATTTTTAACCCTTCACCATATTTTGCTACAGTGAATTATTTTCATTGCCCTAAACCAAACCAAACCAAACCGACAAAAAATTAAAAAAAATTTAAAAATTAAAAAATAAAGAAACAACACAAAAAAAAAGGGTCACATGAAGACATTTCTGACAGTCAAGTAGCCGCATAAGCTAAAAACACAGCAAATAAGTGCCTGACCTCATCTTTGGGGCAAACAGACCTTCAGCTGGTATCTTACCCTTGTCTTAACCTCAGTGAATGTATTGTTATGCTTATGTGATAATAATTATCAGAATCTTTGAACTCTAGGATAAGCAACATTCATCGTATTTTTTACAAAACCTGCAAACTACTAGTTTTCATTAATATATGCTCCCATAGCCAAGCATCATATTCTGGAGGCTAGCACGGTTTGCCTACACTGATAAGTTATCATTGTTATTCTTTCAATGGGTGTTTCGGAAGTGGTGGGGACATGGCAGTGCTGTGGGTGGGTGTCTGTATTTATATATGCAACTTGTTTTGTGTGTCATACCAAGTGGGTTCTCCATGGACAATTAAGGTGATGAAGTATAACCGCAACATACACCCTCTGTAGTATTTCTCAGTGGATAAATATGCACATTGCCATTCAGAGAGATGAAAGATAAAAACAGTTGTATTCTGAATGAAACACAAATTTAGACTGACTCTTCTCACACAGACTGAATTGCCAACTTTGTCTTCAAATTTAGCAATAATTACTTTCAGTTAGATTCCTAGTTTCTTCCCGCCAGGTAATTATAGATTGAGTATCAGTGATGATCTCAGTACTTCAACTAATGAAAAGTTAAACCCCTTTGTGCTTACTTATTTTGTGCCTATGTGTTCACCTCTCTTCAAGCAACGATTTCTGTAGGAGTGCAAAAAATTTTAGGAGGTGATGAACAACCATCAATGCCAGGACTTTTATGAGTTTCTGCAGCATGAAGTTCCATGATATCACAGAGAAAAAAAGAGAGTAAAATTTCTTGTTCTAAGTGTCAGAATGGTTGTGTTTATGCTGGTATGGAGTCATATACAACTGTTAGTTGTTCTTGGAGTCATAACAGGAAGAAATAATGGGTAGAGTTAGTCAAACATGACTTTGTTCTCCCGTAGACCTTGTGGTGAGACTATGGTCAACCAGTAGTTATTGTTGATGCGGGTTATACAAGCATCAGGCAGCACAACTAAGGAATTCCTTTTGTGTAAATGCCAACTTTCGATTTTAGAAATCTGATTATCTGCCATGGTTCAGGAATGGTACTCCCACTAAGTGCTAAGTGCTCTCGCTGAGACTCTCCAAATCATGTGCCGCTCACTCCCATCCCCTCTTGCTGCAGTGGGATGGAGAGGAGAATTGGAACCACAAAAGATAAAAATCAAAGGCTGAGATAAGAAAACCACTTGATCATGAGCCCGTCTTTATATTGCATCTCTTCCCTGATGACCTGAAGTGTCATGCACACACTGAGCTAGAAATCATTCACCCTTATGTTACCAGTCCAGATCCACCTGAGACACTCTAATCTTGGCAGCTTAATCTACCATTGTTGTCCATTCTTGCAAACTTCTTTAGCAGCCCATTCTTTTTCCAGATCACCAGATTACCATCTGACTTCAATCTGGAATACACATGCAAGTGTAGAAAACCTTTGGAAGAATTCCTTGAGGAGGGGAAGAAAAAGTGTTTACTCAAGGAAACTTTGCTGCCTGGAAGAAGAGATTTCTTCCTATGAACAGCTTTATGTGTGTTTATCTCCCTGCCTGCCAGGGAGGCTGACTCTCTATTACAAGAAAAGATAAAGTGCTCGCAGATGTGCCCGAAGGCCCCCGCAAAAGCACCAAGAGAACAAGCACCCTGTATTTTGTCTGCCTGTCGTCAACTGGCACCATATTTTTCTGCCTGTCGTCAACTTGCACCATTGGTTTTGATAAGCCTTTTCTTAGTACCTTAGCTACATCTTGGTATCAGGGGTACTTGCACCCATATTATTGGTCACAATGTATCATCCAAAATCCCACAGCGCTTAGAAAAGCGGGTGTTTCCTTCTTGCTGGTTGGTGTGGGGACAAAACTGCTATTTTGTTAACTTTGTCCATTAGAATATGATGATGATGTCCATCTTGACATTTTACTCCTAAAGACTGAATTTCCTGGACAGGTCCCTTGACCTCACTTTGCCTTATGGTAAAACCAGATCCCTCTAAGACTTTCCAAATCACATTGCAGCTCACTTGTTTCCCCCTCTTCCCCCTGCAGAGGGATGGAAAGGAGAATTAGAGGCACAAAAGGTAATGATCGTGGGTTGAGATGAGAACAGTTTATTTGGAGCAGCAATGAGACAAGCAAATGAACAGTAATAGCAAAAATATTAATTACAAAAATATACAAAAAAGAGAGAATGATTCACATGCAAAATGCTCATGAAGCCCAACCCGACCTGACTGCAGCCACACCACCCCAACCTGAAGAGGATCCTGGCAAAAATGACAATGACATGAGAGGTTATAGAATAACCTCTGGATCCTGACCATGCGCCCTCCTGGCTACTACAAAAATTAACCCAGTTCTGGCCAGAACCAGGATATTATCCCAAGGAAGTTTGGTGAAGATGGCAGCAGAGAGCATAAAACAAAGGTTTCTGTGTGCTCAGTATGAGTTGTCTGAAATCTCAGAGAAGACATAACACCATAGACAGTAATTCAGATTCTAGTTCAGTCTTAGACTTCCTACATTCTTTGAATCAGGCTACCAATTTGATGTTCTCTTTCAACCCTCTCTGTCCTCAGTGGGAAGAGGAAATGCAATATTATGTTACTCATTACCATAGGGCCCTCCCTATTTCTCCCTCTCCTTCTCTTATTTAAAGAAATTATTTTTTGTGGGATTTAGGATTCAGGGGAGCTCTGCCTCAGAGGGAGAACAATGATCCCATAGGGAACCTTTCTCTCTCACAGCTATGGTTTTAAAGCAATATTTACCTGGATACAGGAGGCAGGTAGTTTGTTTCTTTTAGAGTTCATTAACCAGATTCTTATTCTATTGTTAATTTTCACTTATTGCTCCTAATTTTTTTATTCTAGTCACTAATTAGATATTGTCAAATTTGGATCTGTACAGAAAACACCATGCAGAGGAGAATTCTCTTTTAATTTTAACACGATATCTCAGAATATATTGCATTCTGTTTCCCAGGTGTCAGGGAACATCAGAACCCAGTAAACAAATATGGTCTCTCTGCATCAGAATTACTTTTAAGAATCTTCGGTTTTAACAACAGTAGACACCTTCAGGTCAATTACTGCTTAAAAATGTATGGCATTTTGAGAAAAACTTACTTATAGCCTGTGCAGTTAAAATATTGATGTATAGAGCTGGTATATGAAAGCAATGTTAAAGTAAGAAAACCATTGTAAAAAAAAAAAAAAAGGAGCAGTTTAACAATAAGAGAAATACTAATAAACGCCACCATGGACTAGCATTTGAAATAGTGTAAAGCACTGGGTCTAAGCCACACAGTTGCCTGGAAGGAAGGAAGGAAGGAAGGAAGGAAGGAAGGGAGAAAGAAAGGGAG
>NW_016690198.1:1873879-2055273 GCF_001604755.1 Lepidothrix coronata
GGAAGGAAGGGAGGAAGGAAGGAAGGGAGGAAGGAAGGAAGGGAGGAAGGATGGGAGGGAGGAAAGAGGCCCTTGGATTACTGACCACTCAATGCCCTCCAGGCCAGAGAGGTGATGCAGCCAGTCAGAGGATCTCAGGGGTGTGGTGTGGGTGAGATACCAGGTGCTCCTTTTTGATCGACAGGCTCTTGCCACAAGGCTCCCGTGCACTGAGCCATGTGTGTTCCTGGCCGCCCTGTTGGCTTCAAATCATGTGCCTTCTGATGCTGCCATGAGTCTGCAGACCCAACCATGGTGTCTGACACACACAGACAAGGTGGTTAATCCAACACAATAATTAAACAATCTCATGAAATATGAATCCGGTCTCTTGCAAATAGTTCCAGTTTTTTTAGAGGTTTTAGTCATCAGATATTCAATATTACAGAAATACCTCAAATACATTTTTTTTTTGATTTCTAGAAAGAAAAATTGTGTAGCACTAAATCTGATGAGAAACTTGTTTAAACATGTCTTAAAATGGCCTTTTGTGGTCTCTTTGCAAACACGTGTTTCTTCTTCCCAACACCCCCCATGACAACTGACAACTGTTATCTCCCATGCAGGAATGTCCTGGGAAAGGTGTCCTGAGGTGTTTCCCATTGGTCCTTGTTAACCCTTTCCTGTGATTGGGTGTTCCTGTAAGCCCCTTGAGACTTCTAATTGGTTACTCTGTGAATCCTCCTAAACCCTATAAATGTAACCCCCCCAGCAATAAACGCTCTCTTGCCTCCTCTCCACACCGGTGTGCTGTCTCTGTGCCTGCCATGGGACCACGTGTGTGGGGGGAGGGGAGGGCACCTCTCCCCTCCGGGCTCGGGGCCTGAAAAACCCTGTCGCTGGAGTTCCCTTTCCCCATCCCTCAAGACGTCGGAATGGTTCTTCAGATGGAGATGGAACTAGAACTCAGCTCCCCCACGTTGTGGGTGGGGAAGGGAAATATTGCTGCACATTAGTTAGCAAAAAAATCTTTTCTAAAACATATGTAAAAACAAAGCTTTCTGAAAAAAAAGACCATGAGCGGAGAGCAAATTTTCAGAGGTTGCATCAAGGAATTGTAAAAATAGCTTGATTCTGTCTCTACTGTCAAAGCAGAAATATGCCACATAGAATCACAGAATGGGTAAGTTTGGAAGGGACAACTGTGTCATTTGATCCAACCTCACTGTTCAAGCAGAATCATCATAGAGCACATGGCACAAGGTTGCATCCAGATAGGTCTTGAATATCTCTACTAAGAGAGACTCTACACCCTCTCCGGGCGTAGAGTCTGTTCCGTTTCATGGTCACATGCACAATAAAGTTCTTCCTCATATTCATATGGAACTAACTTCCTGTTTCTGCCCATTGCTTCTTGTCCTATTGCTTGGCACTGCTGAGAAGAGCCTGACTCCGTCCTCTTGACACTCTCCTCGCAGATACTTTCAGACATTTATGTGGTCCCTTCTCAATCGTCTCTTCTCAAGGCTGAATAGGCTCAACTCTCAGCCTTTGCTCGTAAGAGAGATGCTCCAGTCCCTTAAGCATCTTGGTTGCCATCCACCGAACCCACTCCTGGAGCACCATGTCTCTCTTGTACTGAGGAGACCAGAACTGGACACAGCACTCCAGATGTGACCTCAGCAGGGCTGAGCAGAGGGGCCTCCCCTGACCTGCTTGCAGTGCTCTTCCTAATGCACCCCAGGATACCTTTGGCCTTCTTGGCCACATGGGCACACAGTTGTCTCATAGACAGCTTATTGTCCACCAGGAATCCCCTGTTCTTCTCCACAGAGCTGCTTTCCAGCAGCACAGCCACCAGCCTCTACTGGTGCATGGAGTGAGTCTGTGTGAAGACAGGGACAGAGGAAGGTAATCTTAGCAATAAACATCCCCTGTTTAATTATTTGTCAGAAATGGCCTGCCTCTGAACATCTCTGAACATCTTCCAGCATTATTTGGTATCTTTGAAGTTGTGCTGGGTATTTTTTTCAATCTTTTATCTACTTCAGGAGCAGTATTAATCTACATAAATATTTTTGGAAGACTTATATTCTTGCACAGTATTTTATAATTCAAAAACATCACAGCTTGATTTTCAGTAGACCTGAGGTAGACAAATGAACCCCATGAAGTTCATAAAGGCCTTTCTGGTTATTTTATTGTCAATTAGGTAGGGCCCTGAACAATTAGATCTCAGTTGGCTTTGATCTGAGTGGGAGGTTATACAAAAAGACCTTCCAACCTAAATTTCTTTATGTCTATCTGCTTCTGGGGAACAGGCTAATCATTAGGAGAATAAAAATTAAAAAACCCCAACCAACTAGACAAAAAACCTCCATTATCTGGTATCTAGTTTAGCTCTAAAATGTCCAAGATCGTCTGCATTTTGATAAACAGGGATCATAACTCTACTTAATAATTCAAATCTCTTATAAGAGTCAACACTCAGGTTGAAGTCAAAATTTAATACTAGGGATATTGCTTTCATAGACTGACAGCTTGTTTAGAAAGAATATGAAATTTCTAAAGATTAAGACTAAAATATGCTAAATGGATTTATATTAACGATGGTGTTCATCCTTCAGTACTTTTATTAATGAACCAGCTGTATCATTTTTACATGCACATAGGGGTTTAATTTGTGGTATTTCCTTTTAGAAAAAAAAAATAAAAGGCAGGCAGAAGGTTTATTCAGGAAGCCATGGTGGTGAAAAGGAAGATCTGGAGAAATATTTTAGAGTCACAAAGGACTTTCCTATTTCCTGTGGAACCTGTTAATTCAGCGGCATTTAATAACCAGATTTGAAATTAAATTCTAATCTAGTTTGTAATCCAAGAACGATTTCTGCAGAAACATGCAAGAAATTGCAAAATTCCTCTTCATGGAAGGGAAAGCACATTTCCTATATGCTAATGTTTTCTTTTTATTTGTAGTGGTAAAGGAAAGGAAATATGATTATATCCAACTAAGAAACCTGTTACAACAATATCTATATGACAATCGATATGCTCAGTGGTTTAAGAAACAGAAAGATGTAGCCTGAATCTGTGTTGAAGCCACAGGAGGCTGAAAAAATGGCAGAGATATTTGAAAGATTAAGGAAAATATTGTAGCTTTGCAAAGTTTTTCAGTTTTTCTCTTTTGGTTTAAGCATTTCCCTCCTGAGATTTGTGTTTCAGTGTGTGTCATTGGCAGTCAAGATACTGTTTTATTTTTAAGAAGTTAAACTATGAGAATGAAAGCGAATTTAGCTTTTACATACTGAAGTACTTAGAGCCTGAAGATG
Organism: Lepidothrix coronata; assembly: GCF_001604755.1. Taxonomy (NCBI): domain Eukaryota; kingdom Metazoa; phylum Chordata; class Aves; order Passeriformes; family Pipridae; genus Lepidothrix; species Lepidothrix coronata. The sequence continues at coordinate 1,877,188 of NW_016690198.1, forward strand.
TTTAATCATGTTGAATGCTCAATCTGTTTTAAGGAAGAATGTCTTCGTCCAGCTGCTTTTAGACCTGAGAAGCATGACTACAAGAGACTTATTAGAGACACATAATCCTCAAGCTTTTTTAAAGTACAGAAATGCTTCCATGTTTCCTATTAAAGATTCAGCAACTCTGGGTAACTTTGCTGAACATAAGAGGATAAAAATACTGAATCTAGTCAATTCCTTTTCATCCATACCCAGGAAATATCAGAAGCAACACAGAATTTCAATTTACTTTCTCCAACCAGAATCAACAAGATAAAAAAGGCAACCTTTTGTCATCTATCTAGCCATGAAAGTTTAGTTTCACCAATGGCATGACAATTTAACAGGAATATTCAGCATTCTGACGCAGAAATTGGTGTTTTCTAATAGACCATCTTATGATCAATAATCAAGCTCTGCTTATTCTACCTTAGACTTGTATAAACTCAGGAGAGGGGCAAGGAGGAAGGTATGTGTAAGTACTGAAGTTCACTTTGTGTCAATTAGAAGTCCTTTTTTGCTGAAGTCAAAAGATCCCAAATTCTGATTGTTTGTGTTTTTTCTTAATCTAAAATGCTCTTCTTCTAACATGTCTTAAGTCCTCTCTGACATTTGAGTATTTCTCAAAGACAATACTGAAAAGTGGGCATTTTCTATGTTTGAAAAGTTCAGATTTTTTTGCATCTTCATTATTTAAATAGAAAAATAAAATTACTCTTATATTGTCTATCTTTGTTTTTTAAATAGTACAATCTTCTATTTTTTCTGGAAGGGAAAAATAAGAAAAAATATTACTAATTCAGATGTTGTGGTACCAGGTAGGTTGGGAGGGACTTAGTCAATGCAAATACATTTTGCATCAATGTATCATCAAAGAGTTCAAGAGAGAAAAGAAGCAGTCAATTTTAAGTGTCCATGAACACCTATGGAGAAACACATCATCTCCGAATACCAGATGAAATCATTATGATCAGTGATACTCAAATGAATGCGAAATAAATCTGTAATAAGTGGACCCTAAGCATTATTTTGATTAATTATGTGACAATGTTGTCAGTGTATAACAGCAGTATTTGTAGGCTGGAAGCTGTACCCTGACTTTTAACTGTATAATTAACATGCACATAATTTTTCTGCAATGTAAAAGGTGCAGAAATTACTATGTGTTTGACAGCTACTCATACCAGAATGCAACTCTTTGAATCTTATCAATCTTTCACTTTCTTGAGAAAAGTAATTCCTTAAAATAAAGGAAGAAATGGGATGAATATATGAATAATATGGTTTTTTCCATGAGAAGGTGTAAGATTTGCTATGGGATATAATTTACTAGGATTGAAAAGAAAGATTTGTGAAGATGTAGTAAGTTATACCTCTGAAATGATAGTCGCTGGTCCTTCTTTAGGTTATAGAAGTACTCTACCTTTTTCATTCTTCAGTATAATATCCATTAATATCCTCTTTTTTTTTTTTCAGTTTTTATGTCTTATTGTAACCTCTGGTAGTGCCAGATCAAAACTCTAATTTTTCTGAAATCTCTCTTCATATCAACCCACATTTAACACATTTTATATCTTACTACTAAAAGAGCAAGAGGATATTGTGGAAAACAAATGCATAAATGAATGAAATTACATACATAAAAGCAAATATTTCATACTCAAATTAGTACCTTTGTCTGCATCTCACTATTCATCTTGAATTAAACTTTTCTTGTGTTTTATAGGCTGGTTCTCTAAACCCATACACTGTGCAGTAACATAAGAAGACCAGTAAACTACTTCTGCAACTTATGAAAATCAGTCAATAAAAATAAGTTGCAGTCTGCAATTATACAATGTTTCAATAACTAACCTTATTCTTCATAAATTAGACATGTATTTCAACCACTATCTTTTAATGAAGAAGCTTTTGAATGATTGTCTGGGTTTTTATTCACTGTTTTCTTGGCAATGTTGATCTTCAGCTTTTCCTTCCATATATACATAAACTTAGAAGTTTGAATGAGTAAACTAATAGCTAATTTCACTGGGAATTTTACCTGTACGTCTCCCCCCCACTTCTTACTGTTATTTGTGAATTTAAAACTTCTACAAAGGAAATCTAAAAATATTCTTTCATGTTCACAACAATAAAATATCTCAAAATAAACCCCCCAAACAAACCAAAACACATCACGACTTTATTCTGTAAAATAATAGTGTTTTGAATCACGTGGGTTTTGTAATTTGTTTCTTGCTTTTGAAAACCATAAAATAGAGGTTTTCCTGAAGTTGCACAGTAGAAAGAATTTTTTATTTCTTCACCTGTATTAAGGTAGATTTCTAAAACATTTTAAAGAAATGGCCTTTAAATTCATTCTCTTCAGGAGCTTCCAGTGCTACTCACTTTCATGTGTGTTTGCTAAGACATTGGTACTTAAAATTAATCACTGGTTTTTAGTAGACAATGTCGCATGCAGCTCTTTAGGAAGTTTGCTTTTAAAATGAAAGAAGATGAGGCGGGGAAATAAAAACAGAATAAGAAACAGAGAAAGGTTGAACTGACAGATTCCTTCATGCCCAGGAGCAATACAATGTGCTTCTGCAGAAAGACACTGATCAGCTACTGATTTCCACCAGTTTTGCCATCAGGCAGCCAGTCTCTCTCCACTTCCTGCAGCCAGTGCCTTCCTGTATGTGAGCTCTTCAGGACATGGGTCAGGACATAAGCAGTCAAATCACATTCCTGTCTTTTTACTGAGACATAAGCAGCTATGATCAGTTGAAAGCACCTGCTTGGTATTCGCTCAGGCTGTAATATAGCTGTATTAGCAATTCCCTTCTCTAGTTTACTAAATGCCTCTATTCCCTAGGTGCATCAAGGAATCACTCTCACTCTGGGCCAGTGCAAAAAGTATAGATTAATTATGCCTATCATGTACTCTAAGCATCAAATGCAGAAAACATCCACCCCTTGCATTCTTCCTGTTTATTCTTTTTCATCTACACTTCTTACCTCTGTGTCTTCCCAGTGTGCATGACTTAACACAAAGCCAGGATTTAGAGACAAATTCCAAGTCTTTTCTCTAGTCATTCAATGCTGTCAAACCATATTAAGAAGCTAATTTTTTTTTAAGTACTGTGGATATATGTAGACTTGTTAGTTTTTCAACTTTAAGTCTAGAAATACTCATAATGCTTGTGTATCACTTCTTTTCAAGGCATTTGCTTATGAGAGTTCAAGATTTAGATGTTTTCTACAGTCTTTTTTTTATTTCCCAGGTAGCTTTTATTATCCTCTTAGTAATCTAGAAAACTTTTCATGTGTTTCCATGAGTTCATGTGTAACAATCTCTATGTAATTCCACTTCTTTTTTCTGAAGCCAATTAGGTTGCAATTCACTTCACAAAATATTTCTTCAAATTTTAAAAGGTATAGAAAAAAATAATATGCGTATCAGAATACATTCTAATGTTATTTTCTTTTATGATTCTTAATTCGTTTAACATTTTCAACACAGTTCCACACCAGAAGATGTTTTCCAGAAATTGTATTTCTTGTTGCAAAATTTTATACCAGAATTACATCCTCTACTAGAAACAATGAGATTTCTGCCTTTCAGTGTTGGAAGGAAATATACAGTATATTGAAAAAAAATTAAGCTGGAATGTGCACAGATTTCCTAATTGTGACAATTTAAAGATTAATATTGGTGACTATTTGCATTGGGGCAAATATTAGCAAAAGAATTTGTCTTCTTACTTCTACCTGGATTTCCAGTTATATGAGTCACACTAGCCACCTACACAATGGATAGTTTATTCCTACCTCTTTCAGTGTTTACATGTGGTAAATGTTCTTTTACTAAAGTCTGGGACACGCATAGTAACTCAAATTCAAGAACAACAACAATAAAACCAAATCTATTCTACAGATGTTATCTTCATGTTTGTTTCAAAAAACGCTCTTTTTTAGATATAAATGAGGCTGACAGAGAAATGTCAGTCTGTCACACCACAGGAACATAAAAACTAGGCATCTTGCCATCACAACTGTGTCTTCTTTGCCAGAGCATTGTTTAGAACAGATATTTGAAAATACATAATGTTAAATAGGCTTTAAAAAGAAAATACACAGAGAATGTGCTAAAGTCCACAAACCGGACCTAATTCTTTTAGCACTAGACTATGAATTCACTTAATTCAATTAATTGACTAGTAAACAATAGAACAATTAAGGTAGTGCAGTCATTTTGTTGGTGTTTGTTAGGGTGCAATATTGTCAGATTTTGAATCAGGTGACCTTCTTTAACCCTCATACCCTGTTAAGCCAGTGACAAAGTGAAGAATCAAGGTCATTTTTCAGCCTATGTTAACTAGAATGTCAATTACTCTTTTGCTCTGCCACAAAGCAGTCACAGAGAGTTAGTGCACAGGCTCAGATGTGAGCACATAAAGAGGGACAGCCTCAAGATATATTCAGTCTGCTGATATCAATGTTTGCCTTTCTAATCCTGTTGGTAGTCAATATCCTATGCAAGTTTTGATTCACTTTTCAGATTTTCAATAACTAATTCAAACACAATCCTCTGTACAATCTTTTTAATTGGATTATTTTCTAAATATTTTTTGAGGAATTTTGTGCAATTAAAAAGTGGTTCTTTGCTTTTCTCAGAATCACAGAACCATAAAATGGTTGAGGTTGGAAGGGGCCCTCTGGAAGTCATCTTGGCCTACTGCCTGCTGCTCAAGGAGGATCACCTGAAGTAAATTGTGAAGGATCATGTCCAGATGGCTTTTGACTAGCTCCAGGGATGGAGATTCCACAACTTCTGTGGAAAGCTTGTGCCAGTGTTCAGTCACCCCACAGTGAAGAAGTGTTTTCTGATGTTCAGATGGAAACTCCCGTGTTTTAGTTTCCCCCTTTTTCATTCTGTCTTGTCACTGGGAACCACTGAAAGGAGACCGGCTCCAACTTTTCTTTCAGATATTTGTACATATTCATGAGATTACATAGAGCTTTCTCTGCTCCAGGACGAACAGCCCCAGTTCCTTCAATCTTTCCTCACATGGGAGATATTCCCAAAACTTAAACACCATAGTGGTATCATTACATGTATTAATTACACAGAATTTAATTATATGAGACCCTTCCACTCAAGTGCTGTATTCTCCTTACTGTGTAACCATGACTAAATCAACAGTGTCAAAATTTGTATTGCAAGATGGATGTGCCTATAATATGTGCCATTTGGAAAAGGGTATGTAACCAGATTAATGAGCACAATACAAAGTAGAGTGAACATGAGAAAGAGAATGACTTCAGGGATCTAGGACACAGGCACAGTGTGAACAAGTGGCAACAGGTAGCTTTTGTATATAGCTGCAGAGAGAAAATCAGTGGGAACGATCTGAAAGCAGAGACCATTTGCAAGAGCCATAGAACTTTTGGTCTTCTAGTACAGTTGTATAGGAGATATAAAAAGAACTGTGACAGCAGTGAATAGGCAAAACATCTTCTTCCAGGCTCTCTTTCTGATCTAGGATGAGAAATGCTGTCAATTACTTCAATTACAGTGATGTTACTTTGACACTTTCCATACCTCATTCAAGCGGGCAGGTTGTACGGACCAGTGTATGGTCACTGGTAAGACAAAGTAATATGTTATTAGTGGTTTAGAAATGGTATTCTTTAATTTAATACTCCCACTGAAAATGCCCCAGGTACACACCGCTCACTCACTCTCCACCTCCACCTCCCTGTAGCAGGATGGAGAGGAGAATGGGAGGCACAAAAGTTAAAGACCACTGAACAATTTACTGAAAACAGCAATGAAATAAGAAAAAGAACAGTAACAACAATATTAATAACAGAGTGTACAAGATAGAAAGATGACTTACATATGATTGTTTACCATCCTGAATCTGCACTTACTTAACTGCACACTCCAGCAAACCAGAAAAAGAAGAGACCCTCCAGGCTTGGTATGAGAGGTTATAGAATAACACCAGGATCCTGGCCATGCTCCTTCTGGCTACTGCAAAAGTTAACCTTGTCCTGGTCAGAACCAGGACACAAGAATGTTAGTTCTCAGTTGACTCCTCTAATCAATATCTACCATTTTTGTCCTTGTGTGGTTCACAGCGAAGAGATTCGTATTTTGAAATCCCCTTCTAGAACATTTTAATTAAGCTGTAGTATTAAAAGTTAAGTCCATTTCCCCTTATTTTATTTGAGGTGGGAGTAAAATCAAGAAAATCTGGCTAGAAAACTTTGAGTTGTGAGGTCAAGTCACCTCATGAATATCAAGAAAACTACCTAACAACTGAGTCACTGGAAATTCTTTTTCTAGATTAATACAATCTCTAAACATTACTAGGAGCTGATGAAGGCTGTATTCTAGTGGACCTGAGCTGCTACAGACAATTTATTTCTGACACTGCCCTGTATGGCTCTGATTTCTTATCTCCAATCCCAAACAGCCTTTGACTTGCTAGACAACAACAGCTACTCTTATAATCTTTAATGGAAACCAAGAGAGTCAGAAAGATGATTTGTGTATGTTACTGCCTTGCTCCAAAACATGGCACACAACATTTAAATTTGCTGTCTAGGTGCAAAGTTCATTACAGAGAACTAGAGACTTTTTTTATTGCTTTGTAAACTTTCTTGCTGTAAGCTGGGCTGATGAAAACACACCCCTTTATTCACGGTGGTGAAAAGTAAAGACATGCACTTGTTGAAGCAACTGACATTTCTGACCAGGAACTCTGGGCTTAGTATTGGAGTTACATAAAATGTGTGACTTGAGGCATAGAACAGAATGATATAAAATGTCTGTCGTGGGTCACTTCCACCCACATCCAGTCACAAAGAATGTATTATTACAGCTAGTTTTGTATCTATATGTATTAAGGTAATCAGCTAACAGCTTTCATGGGTCTATTTTCTCTGTCTAAGTACCCACATCATTCTGAAGGAGCAGATAGTTGCTAAATTAGAATATTTGAAGTGTCTCCCAGGAAATTTAAATTGGTTTTGCTACCCAGACACAATCACCCCATCTTAGCTCTCCCTTCATGTTCAGTGACCTCAATAAAGAGTACATGGCCATTTATGGACTCCCACAGGCTCTGTTTAAACTTTACAGTGCTTCTCAGATATTTGGTCCAAGTTTATACTCCAGGTCAATCTTATCACTGTGTCGAGATGAAATCTGGGGTTTATACAGTTTAACTCTCTTGAGAGGCTTGATTTTCCTTCGGCGGGGAGGGGGAAGCAGGGGAGGAAAGAAAGCAAAAAAACCCAAAGAAAAAATCAAACCAAAACTTGATAAATGAGCTAGTAGAAAGATATTCTACATTATGGGCTAGTTCCCGGTCTGGACAATTAGGAATACAGACAGCTGAGATCCACCAAAAAGTCTATCCACGGACTCTGGGTTACATTGGGAAGATTGTTAAAGTATGGTGAAGTCTAGTTTATTCAAAACTAAAATTTTGGAAGAAGAACAGAATATGACTGAAGAAAGATTGTGAATTCATCTATTTACAGTTGCAAAAGTAACTTCAAAGATGTAGCATTATAATGTATTTTGAAATAACTGAAATAGGAGAAACAGAGAAGGTCTTAGGGATCCGTGACACATTCGGGGAATACTCACTACTTTTCATTAGAAATATTATTTTCTTCTGATCTTTCTTTTTCATGCTTTATAATTTTACTTTTGATTCAGATATGTCACTTCCCATTACACTATAAATCTAATAGGTTCATGTGTATCAGCAATAAAACTCTGTGAAATGGCATTGAAATAATGCATACACTCTATAATACACACCATAAATATGAGATAAAAAATAAGATTTAACAGGTTTTTATTAGACTTCTGCATTAACATTATGAATAACAATTAATTGTCATTAAATTATTTAATATTAATAACATGTAATCTAAATAAAATTCCATGGAAATGACCAAGGACTATATGTGAAAGTGCTAAATAAATCAATTACTGAGGAAAAAAAAAAGCCCTCAAGCTTATATTTGAATTACTTTGTATCATGCTTTACCCTCTGGATGACATATTTTCTTTTTGTGATAATATCTCACCAAGCATCTTTGTATTTACATTCTATGTGTGAAACAATTCAAACAGAAGGTACAAGGATACATATGTACCCCCTCTTTTCTCCTATCATGACAAAAGTATTCCAGGTATAACTCTTCATTGTGGTCATCTTAAATAGTTTGAGACATCTTTAACAGAATCAAAAATATCAGTCTTCCACGTTGTATGTAGACTTCCTAAAATTTTAAAGAAAAAACACTACTCTAGATAGTGATAATGTAAAAGAAAGGAAAGTACTTTTTCACTTTTTGAGATAAAAGAGACTTGAATCTGTCTTCAGAATTATCTTCCTGGTGGACAGTGAGTACCTGGACATGTCACCTGGAACCAGGAGTCAGAAGCCTAATGCACATGTCAAGGTGCATGACAACCACTTTCTCACCTCTTTGTCCCCCTCAGGAAGCTGCCTTCTCCAACAGGGCTGTGAATTTCTCTGGATCATTGTTTTTTGGGGCTGGTTTGGAGCTCACTTTAGGGCATGAAGTTTTCCCCACATAAAATAAAGAAAATCTTCAAGGATTTTTAGACTGCAATCTAGGAAACCCAGTGCACCAAAATAGTGTGTTTCGACACCTATCATTCTTATTGCCTTTCTGGATTTTGCCATGAGGCCTTTTATTCTCTGGAGGTGTGCCTTTGGTTGTAAATAAATTTGTGAGTTGACTCCTGATTTACCTTGTTTTCAAATATTTCATTGGTACAAAATCACACCTTTCCTGGTAAATAGCAGGAGTAGCTTAAAACACACAGGATGGTTGCTGGTAGGAGCTCAGACTTAAATAGTGCATACACTTTCCTGGTCTCACTGATTAAAGACTGAAATGTGTCACTGGACATCTTGAACATTTCCATCATATATTTACCCCATCACTGATCTTAGGTTGTGTCCCAAAACTAATTTTTAAAGCATCTTTTAAGAGTAGCATTTTTATTCCTTAACTTAAACAGCAAATAATAATTATAGTGTCGGAGCTCTCTTAAGTCTTAGAGGATGTTTGTAGTAGGAATCCGTTTTTAAACTCAATGCATTTCATTTTTGATTATTGTATGGTGGTTTTTTTGTTTGATTTGGTTTGGTTTTTTTAACCAATTTCTAACTATATCCCATAAGGTAACAATTAAAACTTGAAAGCTTTAAAAGTGAAAATGGCTGTCTAAAAAAGATACAGAACACTTTAGCCAAGTGCTTTGGGCTCTGGCGGCCTCATTTGCCCCACCCAGTTCTTCCCTTGAGCCTTCCTTCTGAAAGCCCGTTTTTCCACAAGACTGACTATTCTTGTCAGACAGTCTTAAAAGACAATCCTCATCCAAAATGGGAAAGGAAGGAGGGTGTAGGGGGAAGAGGGGATTTAATTGAGTAATGCAAATAAAATCTGCATGGATATTGCCAGAATTTTTAATCTACCTTCAATGCACCGTTTTAATTTTAATTTCACAAAAGCATTGCAAGAAATTGCTCTGGCATTGGTAAAATGATGAGGGTAAACTATTCTTTGGTTGCCACAGATGCAGACCTTTAGACAATAGTTCTGATACTCAAATTTTCTGATAATGGAATAGTTCCACTGACTTTAGTTATGCTGTGTACGTGTGAGAAACTATTTTCATGCATAAATGTTTACAAGATGGGAGGCCTGAGTTTCGAATTCTGAAGTTCAAAGAAAATGTAATTAACAAAGAACACATTCCCATGAGTTGCTTAACAATTCCTACAAAGTACTGAATATCCTCAACTCTCATTAACTTCATTAAAATTTGAAGACAAGTGCCATGAAGCAAGATTAACGCTCAAAATTCCAGCTAACGTACTTTTGTTTTTGATGGCAACAAAAAGGGGATCTGTCGAGACTGCATCAGGAGTACTGTGTCCAGTTCTGAGCTCCTCAGGACAAGAGACATGCAGCTCCTGGACTACTGGGTCCGATGGAGGGCAACAAAGGTTACTGGGGGACTGGAGCATCTCTTTTATGAGCAAAGGCTGAGAGTTGGGCCTGTTCAGCCTTGAGAAAAGAAGATTGAGAGGGGACCTCATCAGTGTCTGTAAGTATCTGAAAGGAAGGTGTCAAAACGATGGAGTCAGGCTCCTCTCGATGTTGTCAAGCAATAGGACAAGAAGCAATGGACAAAAACTGATGCACAAGAAGTTTCACACGACTATGAGGAAGAAATTCTTTCCTTTGCATATAACTGTGAACTGGAACAGATTGCCCAGAGAGGCTGTGGAGACTCCTTCAGTGGAGATATTCGAGAACCATGCAATCCTATTCAGAGTGTTCTAGAATGACTCTGCTTGAATAGGGGTGACTACCCCACCAACATTAACCATTCTGTGATTCTGTGATAGAGACTGTTCATCTCCAAATTTGTTTTTATTGCTTTACAACCAATGGTTTCATTGATTTCAAAGGTCAGTTAAAATATAATTATTTAAGAATGATGTATAGTGTTTAAGGATAATTCTAAAGCTAATAAGTCTTCATATAGAGAGATTCCAAAGGTAGTTTTAGAAGACTCACACTTTTTAGAACCTAAAGAAAAAAACCCCCACCCTTGCATACATATTTGAGGGATGGGAAAAAGTTTTAAATGTCTACACATATGTGTATTTATATGTGTATGTATAGTTATATCTGTGTGTGCATTTAATTATACAGAGATGTACTATTTTCTTTTACCTCACTTCCTCTTCATCTATAAATAAATATATGCCAGGACTCTGCACTTAAATATTAGTAATAGGTTCATGAATCTAATATTTGTCCATATCTTAGTTTATTTTAAAATGTAAGGGCTGAAATCAGATTCTCAAAGCTCTATCTGCTTCAGTTTCTGATCATTTTCAAAGTCAAAATGAGTCTGTTTTCTACAGCTACTTTGCATGCAAACAAAATCCTATTGGAATAGCTGAACTTAGAAAATTTTGCTTCCAAATTGCAGAAATTATCCTGATTTCCATTATTATTGCTGTCATTTAGACAACCATCAATGAAAGTTCTTTAAATCAATGAAAACGTAAGAAACTGCCATTAAGAAAATAGATTAATTAAATACCTAATATTACAATCCCCATGCTCGTGCCCACGCATACACACACACACACACACATGCTTACAAAGACTCTGGAAGTAAGAAAATGAAAAAAAGATTATCATTGTATAAATTTCAGAAATTTTGATTAGTGAAAATCTAGAAAAAAGAGAGGTGCATGGTGTTGCTGATGAGACTTAATCTTAAACAGATATCAGATTGGAGACAATTTCAAAGTTGAAAGATGCCATAATGATACAGCTCTGCTTTTGCCAGCATGCAAAGAGAAAGGACATCAACACACCTGAGGAATGGAGACAGTATAATGTAAACTAAGCATAGACCTAAACACTTCACAGATTGTGGTGAGAATTATGAGTTGTGCAAGAACAAATAGGTGCTGTACAATGCTGCCACATCCTCACATCGACAGCAATCAATTGATTACTCAGTGAGTCAGAAGATCCTAATACTATCTGAGTATAACTCTATAATAGAAGCATTTTGGAGAAGTCCTATTGGGATGTAACTAAACAGTTAATGCTCTTTCTACTTTTCAGAAAAATGTGGGTGATTTTGGGCCATCACATATCTTAACAGTAAGATATATGAATGCTTACACAGTATGAGTATCTAAGTGTAATATGAGTTAAGTTCAAATTCCCTGCTACATTTGCTGTCACTCATCCTAATGTTTGTTGCATTCATTATTTATCCATTACATATATATAAAGCAACTTGCTTTTTATCTAGAAAAAATATTTTGCTAGGTTTATGGCAAGCCCGAATAAAACATATGAGACTTGACAGAGGAGACAGCTGGTGCATGGCACTATACCCACAGTGAAGAACTACATCTCATTAGTTTGTAGGTAGCTTTCATCAAATCATAAACAAAGTGCAGAACAGTCCAGGGCACTCTCAAAGAAGTACTGCCCTGAGAAATGATCACACAGAGTCCTGGTTTCTTAGGGAGTGTCATCCCTTCTTTGGCCAAATGTTCTTGTGCATTTCTCAACATATTCTATCAACTTTGAGACATAACCTCTTCTCTACCAAAATAATATTTTTATTTTTAACCAAATGAATTAAAATAATTGTGCAAACACAAAATGCAGGAAAACTCACTAGGTGATAAGCCTCTTGCCTAGGGTTGTGGAAAACATCTTCCACTTACCACAATATTTTCCTGTACACAAAATCTATTCAGGAGCCTTCCTCAGGCAGAAGCAGCAGCCAGGAATCTTGTGGGGAGATGGCTTACCTCATCTTGTAAGTGGTCTGAAATTTTATGTACTCTGCACATCAAAAAGTACTCGTAGATTTGCTAGATTTATGTAGCTTGAAGTGATAACTGGTGGAAATATTGCGCTATAACATTTATAGATCTTTAGACTTTATTTTTGGAATTCAGGTATCTTAATTGCCCTTGCTAACACAACCTAAAGCCATGGTTTTACACTGACTGTTGAGCCTGGTAGGGAACCCATATGCTTGTTCATTCATATTTGCTCAGTGATGTGACAGTGACACCTATATCAATATCAAAATCACACTCTTGACTATTTAGACTATGGAGTAACTACATGTTAGGAAACTATTCTCTCTCTCTGCATTGTGTTTTTGCCTTTAAAGTCAAAATTGCACAACATCTAAGTGTAGTCTTACCATGGCACACTGACTTTATTTGCAGGACACGTTACATTTTATTTTAATTAATGGTTAAGATTTATGAGACTGATAGTTTCAATTGAACAACTTGGAGCCTGTTTCTGGATCTGGAGATTTGAAAGATGAATCATACTCAAAAACTACCCCTCTGTTTTGCATGTTTTGTGGAGGAGAGGGAATTTTATTACAAAGAAGGAAATTATTTATTTTTTGCAAAGTTTTGGCAAACTGGAGTTATTGTAACAAAAATCCCTAACTGTCATGTGTATTCCCCATCCATGACTAATGGTGGCTAAGTTGATTGCTTATGAATTTCTTTTTCTGGCCCAGAGGGGTCTGTGTCAGCGGGGAACCCTTGAAGAAAAACACATTTCTCCTTTACTTTCAGCAGCATCCCTGGAGACCTCATGTGTTACAGTATCTTGCTCTAGCATTGAAAGAGCTGGAGAAATGCTGTTTCAGCTTTGTAGATAGAGACCCCCGTGGACATAATTTGATTTATAATTAGTAGCTGCAATGTTCAGACACCATTACCCAGTGTAATTCCATCCCAGTTACAGTCTGCTCTGACTTTTAGATTCACTTCAAGTCAACCTTCTTCTCTCTTCTACACATTCTGTTTTAATGAAAATGCTTTAATTTTTGCCCACAATGCACAAATGTCACTAAGCAACATTTTGAGATTTAAAGGTAATTCAATCCACTGGGGAAAAGGAAAAAAAAGAGAAACGTGCAATTATAAAATTATCACACGAATTCCAACTCTGACACAGTGTTGAATGAGAATTTTAGACATGAAGTTGAGATTCAGGGGAAAATTCAAACCTTATTACATATAGGTGATTGAGGTAAGACTTAGGACTATACTGTAGGACTATACTGTCTCTAGAGCTCCCAGGGATTTTAATGGGATTATAGGCATAAAGTGAGCAAGGATAAATTTGTACAAATCAAATATATTTTAAAGGGAAATCAGGAGGATTAATTTTGAAATAAGTATATAAAAGTTTTCTCTTTGTTTCTTTAGTCATAATTGTTAAATTTATTCATTTGTTCTACTTTTTTTTTTTCTAATGCTATATGTATTTCCAATGCTATATGCATCTTCATATATTAATTAAGGAAAAAAGTTAACAAATTTAAAACTTAAGGAAAGGAAAATATTTCTAAGACACAACTTTATACCATGAAGATTAAACAGAACGAGAGAAAAATTTAAAAAAAAAAAATAACTTTCCAAGATCATTTAAGAAAATTTCTACTTTAAGAAAATTTCTATAATTAGAGAAGAATGTTATGTTGCAATTCCAGGCTCAATTAAAATTATTTTCTTTGTTTTGGTGGGGGGGTTTTTTTGAGTTTTTGTTTGCTTGTTTTTGGTTTTGTTTTGGTTTTGGGTTTTATTTTGTTTTTTTTTTGTTTGGTTGGTTTGGTTTGGTTTGGGTTTTTTTCTGTGAAGTTATATTTAATCTCTGTGGCACTGTGCTGACCTGTATAGAGAAAGATGGCAAAGCTACCTCTTAGCTTCAACATCTATTCTTGTTACAGAGCCTCAGCAGTCAGTTTCTAGCAACTCCTTTGACAGGAAGACCTCTTACAGACTATTTTATCATTTAATAGCCAAAATAGGAAAGAAGAAAGGACATTCCTTCAGTGCAAACCTCACCATAGAAGTTCTGAGTGGTGCCTACACTAGTGTCTTCAATATTGGAAAGAGGAACTTTAAGAGGAAAATAAATACAAAATGTAACTTTATTATTGAAGGGAAGCTTTTAGCCAATATTATTATGGATATTCTCCCATAAATCCAGTTTTACAAATGTTTTCATTGAAGTTAATGTTGCAATAGTTTGATGAAGCTTGGAATTATAATTGGTATCTAAATATATTATCTCTATTTGAGGAGCTTTGGGATAGTTCAGTTCTATTGAAAAGGGTAGCCAGTGTGTAATTAATATGTAGGACTCCGCACAGGAAAGATGCTTCCTGGGCCATTCTTCTATGTCTCCTACTATTGCAGAGTATTCTAAAACTCATTGCTCTGACATTTCGCAGTGCAAACTTTCTTTTACTGTACTGAACAAATTCATAGGCAGATACATGTTTGTGTTTGTGCCAGCTAAGCCCTACTTTATTAGTCTCCTCTCAGTTGCTACCTTTCCATTCACTTGATATTCTTTCCTATCCCCAAATTTTCAGTGAAGCTATTATTTAATAGTACAAGATGGGTTTCCCCAGTTCCTTGTGCTGCTAAGAGTTTTCATAACTTCACACAGAATATGTCACTTGAATTATTCTAATATCACATCTATACTCTTCATATCAACATACTAAGGGTTCACAGTAGTTCTGCAACTCATTACAGCTGCTTTTTTTCATCCAATTGGATTAAAATTTATTGTAAAAATATTGGTAACTTGAAACATTTCTTTGCACTCGCTGTTATAGATTTTAATTCTGTTTATCCTTTTGGCTCCAGTCTTCAAGGTAATCCAAACCTTCTCATGTTCTATTAAAATGGTTGTCTCGAGCTTCAACCTTGAGAATCATCACTAAGAAGCTTCTTTGAGCAAATATCTGCTATTTCAGCATCATTGCTTAGGTAAGTTCTTTATGGGTTGTCTACTAAAGCCCATTTTTCCAGTTTCATTGACAATTTTGCTTGTGTTGCTATTTTAAATGCTTAACTAAACCTAAGTAGCTTATATTGACTGAAATCCTTTTGTCTACAAGACAAGACATCAAAGCAAAGTATCAGGTTAATATAGCATAATTTGGCTACATAATTTATGTAACAGTTTACTTTCCCTGCTTCCTCAAAGTCTTTAATCAACTTTCCTTCAAGATTTGCATAAAAGTTCTGAAGACCTTTGAGATCACGCTAATGGGCTTCTATCTTTCTGGGTCTTTTCTTTCTCTTCTCTTAACTACAGGCATTTCATGGCCTTTTCCAGGTACATTATTCTGACTGCTTAGCTTAGTCAAAACAATTTTCTATTTGACAGTCATATATTACTTATTCAAGATCCAGGGTTGTAGCTTCAAACATGCTTATACCTGAATGCATTAAATGCCTTGAGATTTTCTTCTAATTCAGTCATAGTAACTCCCATTTTCAGAACACCAATTTCATTTGCCAGCCCACCTTTATTTGCTCTTTTCCATTCTGTCATGTTCACTAAAAGCTAAGACGATTTTAATGTATTTTATATAAATATGTATATTTGTATTTTATATTTAACTAGAGCACTTTTAATATAGTTCCTTAATTTTTGAGAATGTATTTTTAATCTCTTCCACACCTTCCCCACATAACACCATTTGCCGGAAAAACACATTGCTTTAGTATGAAAATGGTTTCCAAAACATGTATCAGTTCCACTTTTGCAATTCTTTCCTACAATTCTTGAATTTTGACATATGACCTTCATTTTTGCTCTTTCCCCCAACACTGTTTTATTGGCTCTTTTCTGTATTAAAAGGTTGTAGGTATCACTTCGTCAAGTGATTAATCTTCTGAAGAGATCTAGATTCCTTTCCTACACTTTGTTGTTTTCTTGCTGGGGAAACAAATGCAAGATATTTTTGCAGTGTCAATTTAAATAAATGATAATTTTACATCCAAATGTATACTCATTAGACTCATTAGTTATGATTAGAACTAATGCTATGAAGTAGAACAATAATAATGAGTTTGGGATTTGGAAGCCACCATGCTGCTAGAAAGTTATGACCTCGTTGCCATTTCTGAAACTTGCTGGGATGAATCTCATGAGTGGAGTGTGAGTATCAACGGCTACAAGCCATTCAGAAGAGACAGGGGAGGAAGGAGAGGAGAAGGGGTTGTCCTCTACATCAAAAGGTAGATTGGGTGTGAAGAGCTGCCTCTGAAGCACAGACACAAACTGATTGAAAGCCTGTGGGTAAGAATCAGAGACCAAGGTAAGAAAGGGAACCTCGTGGTTGGTGTCTACTACCAGTTACCTGATCAAGCGGAGCTTATTGATGAAGCCTTCTACCTCCAGCTACAAGAGGTTTTACTCACAGGCTTTTGTCCTGCAAAGGGACTTCAGTCTTGCTGACATCTTCTGGGAAAGCAACACGGTGAGCTGTAGGCAATCCAGTAGACTCCTAGAGTGAGTGCAGGATAAATTCCTGACCCAGGTAATAGAAAGCCTTACCAGAGATGATTCAGTGCTGGATCTGTTGAATGCCAATGCAAGTGAGCTAATAGGAGGTTGTCAAGACTGGAGACAGCCTGGGCTGCAGGGACTATGCATTGGTGGAGTTTGCAGTCCTGAGGGATACAGGTCAGGTAAGGAATCAAGGTAGTCCCCCAAACTCTAGGAAAACAAACTTCCACCTCTTTAAGGAGATAGTCAACAGGATCCCCTGGCATACTTCCCCCAGGGGCAAGGAAGCAGAACAGAGTTGACAGTCTTTAAGGAAGTCTTCCACAGACTGCGAGAGCTAGCAATCCCCAGGAGCCAGAAATTATGCAAGGCAGATGAGACCAGCATCTCTGAGTAGTTAAGTGCTGGTCAAACTAAAGGGAAAAATAAAAATGCATCAGTAGTGGAAACAAGGACAGGTAGCATGGGAAGAGTATAGGAATGAAGTTTGGTTGTGTAAGTATGGGTTGAGGACGACCAAGGCAGAGCTGAAGCTGAACTCGGTAAGGGATGAAAAAATAACAAGAAGGGCTTTTTACATGTATGTTAACCAGAAAAGGAAAGTCAAAGAAGCTGTACATCACATGATAAACAATCCTGGAAAACTGATAATGGATAAAGAGAAGGCTGAGGTACACAACAACTTTTTTTGTGTCAGTCTTTGATGGCAGCCTCTCTTCCCACACCTGTTGAGTGGATGGACAGCAGGATGGAGATTAGGGTTGCAAAGTCTCTCCCTCTGTGTATAAAGATCAGGTTCACGACTGCTTAGGAACCTGAACATGTAAATCTATGGGACGTAATGAAATGCATCCCAGAGTCCTGAGGGAATTGGATGATGCAGTTGCCAAGACACTCTCCATGATATTTGAAGTCATGGAACTGAGGTGAAAACCCAGGTGACTGGAAAAAGGGAAGCATTGTACCCATCTTTAAAAAGAGTAGAAAGGAGGATCCTGGGAACTACCAATCTGTCAGCCTCAGTTGTGCCTGGGAGCTTCATGGAACGGATCCTCCTAGAAGCAATGGTGAGGCACCTGCAGGACAGGGAGGTGATTTGGAGCAGCCAACATGGCTTCACCAAGGGCAAGTCCTACCTGACCAGTCTAGAGGCCTTCTAATATGGAGTGACTACATCATTGGACAAAGTAAGAGCTACAGATATCATTTATCAGTACTTCTGTAAAGACTTTGGCCTGGTCCCTCCAACATTGTTCTCTCTAAATTGGAGAGACCTGGACTCTATGGGAGGACCGTTCAATGGATAAGGAATTGGTTGAATAGTTGCATCCAGAAGGTAGTGGTCAATGGCTTGCTGTCCCATTGGACATCAGTGACAAGTGGTCTCTCAGAGGTCTATACTGGGACCTGTGTATTGTATTAATTAGTATAGACACAGAGGAGGAGATTGAGTACACCCTTAGCAAATTTGCTGATGACACCAAGCTGAGTGGTGCAGTTGGCACTCCTGAAGGATTTGATGTCATCCAGAGGGACCTGGACAAGCTCAAGAAATGGGTCCATGGGAATCTCATGAGATTTAACAAGATCAAGTAGAAGGTGCTGCACCTGGGTCAGGGCAAACCTCATTAATAAAGTAGGTTGGGGGATGAACATTACAAGTGGAAATAGTTTCAAATTGAAAGAGAATAGGTTTAGACTAGATATTAGGAAGAAATTCTTTACTGTGAGGATATTGAGGCACTGGCACATATTGCCCAGAGAAGTTGTGGATGTACCATCTCTGGAAGTGTTCAAGGCCAAGCTTGATGGGGCTCTGAGCAGCTCCTTCCAGTGAAAACTGTCCTTGTCCATGGCAGGGGATTTGAAATTAGATCATCTTTAAGATCCCTTACAACCCAATCATTCTATGATTTTACGCTTCTTTGAACTTAACCTAGTGTTGAATTTATGATCAGTTATCTCACTCCCCTCAATTGATAACGCTGTAATTAAAAATACAGATCAGCTTGTATTATCTTTGTTGATTAAAAATCTTACTTGAGGAAGGTATTTTTTGAGTTTTAATGATTGGACATCATCAAAAAAATAAGCAGTGATTAAAAGACAAAGCACTCAGCTTTCAGGGATAGAGTAAAAATTGTCAATACTGAATAAAGGACAGATCATAAATAAAATGGATGGTGGTCTCTGATTATCCAGCAATTGGTAAATCTTTTAAATCAATAAAATATCTCTTGAACAAGTTAATGCAATAGGAAATATCATTTTAGGTGACACTAACTTAGGAATGATGAAGGTTGAAAATGTTACTTACAACATTGGGTCTGACTGGTCAGGCTATTTATTGACAAGAACAAAACTTGGCAACACTTTAAGCATCTTCTTGAGAAAGCAAGAGCATTATGGCATGCTATAATTTTAAAATAGTGATTTGATTCTGACCAACCTTAAGGAGATGTACAATACAAAATTAAACAAGCAGATACCTGCAGAGCCCATGGCTCCTACACGAGATGGTACAGTAAAAGTATAGATAAATTAGACATCAATTTGGAAAACATATCAACTGGGAACTGGAAAAAATAAGGAACACATAAATTAACTATCTATTACATTTTCACCTAAAATTGGTATAAAAATGTTTTAAGATTTTCAAGAGGGGGATTGAATTTTATAATCTAAATAATTTCAAAACTTTTGAGTATTTGCGGAACAGAATGTAATAGCACAGAAGAGTCTAAAAGTACCATTTTGAGGCCTAGAATTTGGATATGATCCTTTGGTTCTTCAAGAGCACCAAATTCACAAGGCACAGAAAAAACAGAAGTCTTGAGTTTACATCACATATATCAAGTTGAGCTGCAATAGGAAACATAGTATGCATTATGAACTACACGGTGAGAGATAAACTTCTCAACGGCATGCTGTAGATTTATATTAAAATAAATGTGTATGTTCTATTAAAGAAAAATAATTGCATTTTCACAGTAGTGTTATCCTTGTAAAGGAGGGAACCAATCTACATCCACAGGCAGATGAGCAAAATAAATTATTAGTTCTTTTCCAAATGATAGTCTCATGGTCATATTCAATCCTGGTGTGAAAAGTAGTAAGCCATTCATTAAACATAAAGCAATTGTGATAAACTATGAGGGGAAAAAGAATCCTTAGAAGCTCACAGTCTTTTGGCATTGAGTGGATGCAACAAGCACATCACAAAGTATCGGGAATCAAAGGAAGGACATGAACTGGTAGCAAGAAAATCAACTAATACCATCACAGAAAATAAGCACTCTGTCTCTCCAGGTTGAGCTTATTCCCAAATAATTCATAGATTTTATGTTGTCTGTCATACCAGCAAAACTCTCATGAAATTTGATAGCTGAATGGCTCAAAGGCTAAATTTGTTTTTTTTTTTTCAAAATATAAATTCATGTGTTATTCGAATTTTGAATAGCCACTGAGTACAAAGCTTGTGTATAATTAACTGAAGTCACATAAAAGCACCAAGAAACAAAGAAAAAGGGAAAACTTGATTTACTACCTTTTACAGTCTTATTGCTTTTCCCCTGACCACTACGACCTTTGTAGATTCCCAGAACTACCACTGCTGTTTTGCTGCTCAAAGGAAAAGTAGTGTGGTAGGTATCCAGAAAACAGTATCTCTTCATAGACACAGTAGTTATAACTGACAAAATTTCAAATCTTTTGGATCAAGTGACATCTGGCATGCTTCTTCTAGCGCATAACTGCAGTCTACAGTATCCTGTACATTACCAAACCTACAACAGAGAAAATTCACATCTTACAATGTGAAAGAAACAATAAACATGCCACTAAATGAAAACAGCCAATATATAGGTGAAAGAACTGACTATGTTTTAAAGTTGAATGAAAATTCTGTTTCGAGTATTTTTTTTCTGATTAAATGAGGAATTTCACTTTTCAGCTCTACTTGTCCTGAAATGATTTTTGTTTACCTTCATGGAAAAAATCCATGAAAGTTATTTCAGTTATTGGCACCCAGATACCAAAATATTTACTAATTATCCCCGCCCAAGCATCCAGCCTCATAAGAGAAGATTTAATAAAAATTGAAATGAGAAACTATTCCTATTGAAAATTTCTCTTAAGAAAACAGGATTACCCTGTCCATTTTTTCACAACATATGCAAATGTACTTGAATGCAGTTTTTATAATGAATCCAAATGAGATTTCTTTCCTGGTCTCCATTACCGTGCTTGATGGCAATTCTTTATGTTCCACAGATTAAATCCTTACAAAGCATGAGAACTTTACTGACCAGAAAAGGACAGCTTTTCAAGTCCAAATCACCTTAATTTTTGAATTTCCTCAAATATGATTAAAGGTACACTCATTTTTTCGATGCCTGAGGATAACTTGCATTGCAGAATGTCTCAGGAGAACCAAATAGATAAATCGTTGCAGTTTCTAAGAGGACATGCAGTACATATTCTTGCTAGCTCACATTCAGAAAAATCTAACCACCACCTATCACAGGGGAAAAAAAAAGGAAGGATAAAGATGTGAAAGCTGTATGTACAATCTAGATGAAAATGCTTAAATTTTAGAAAATTATAAATATTGAAGATAATTTCTTACAATAGGAAAACATTGGGAACTTTGCTAAACCAGTTTACCTTGTTAATATTTTAGAACACAAATATAACTAGTAGAAAGAAGTTAGGACAGCAGTGGTTTTGTATCTTCGATGTCAATAACAGTCATAAAGAAGAAATCAGTTACTAATGGCCATGTACATTTCATGTAATTTTTTTATTTAATACTCAAAGATATTTGAAGCACATGTCCACAGGAAAGCAGTAAATTAATTAACTTAGGTCATAGCCAGCTATGTCGATATCCATCAGCATGAGCTCCACTGAGTACCAATAGAATACACAACCAAAAACATACACAACCATGAAAGTTTCTTAACATGCTTTTAGCACTGTGTATCTCCCCATCTTCATCACCTAAACTGTGGAAGGGTCCTGTAAAATTGAGTTGTGCATGTCTCCAGAGCTTCAGGTATTGCCATTAATTGATGCATTAACATTTCAGGCTTAAGGTTTAATATGTCATTCCCTGGGCAGGCTTCTATCAGCATATCCTAGGTGATTATCCATTCATAGGAGGGGAAGAAGTAAAGGGGGACAAAAAAGCAAATGAAAAGTTCACTCATTTCACTTCAGTCTGTCTCTGCAATCATTGACCTTAATGTAGAATCATGCCTCCAATTATTTTGATAAATCTACTTTACCTTTACAGAATTATAACCATAGCAACATTATCTCTCTATAACAGGGGAAAATTTCCATTTTCATGCCTATAAGGGTAAAGGATGATGACAAAATAGTGAGAAAGGCTAGTTTTACTCAGCTTTGATCTTACACAGTCTAGCAGACTATGGGAATGTGTATAGTGATTCATTATCATCACAGTTGTGTTCAGAATTGAAATCACCGAAGTTTTTAAAACTGTGGACTATACTCAGGATAATTACAGTAACAATTGAACTGCTCGATAAAGTGTGTGAGAATTATATCCTTTTTGCTAGCTCTTTAATTTTGGGATGATTGATTGTTGGTTTATTTTCCTAGAGCAATGTTATTAGTGCCAGAATTTTGCGAAGAACTCACTCTGTTTCCCATTTCAGGAGCACTCATTCCATGAAAAACAGAAGTTGAAATCTGGATATCACTGAAGTCAGTGACTCTGGATGTTAATTTTAATATGATTTAAATATCGTTCAGTATCACTAATAGACTGTCTAACACTTGAATTTTCTACTCTGAAAAGCATTGAGTTAATTGCATTGGTATGGATGACCTCTATTTTTTGCTGTCACTAATAGTGGATTTTCTTCTACAAAGCAACACTGAAGATATCTTCCCAAGGATAACAAGGAAGGAAGGAAGAAAATTACTTTGGTATCATTGAGTTAGTACTTGCAGTTGAAACACAGCTGAGTCACTGCCATGTTCTACCCTATTCCAACACTGGTTCTAAAATGACCATATATTTTACATCCAGTACAAAGACCTGGATGGAACATCCTATATATTAGGCCTCAACCACTGCTAGTATCTATTCCACTAGTCCTCAAGGCTGCATGGCATTCTGATCTCCAATGCATCTTTAAAGCTTCACTAACGTATTTTGTCTAGGCAATTTAATAGTGTCCTACAATGCTTCATGCCTTAGTCATTACTGGCTATATTAAATAAAATGAATGCTTAGACAAATACCAATTCTGTCTTCAAGTCCTGACTCCTGCCATCTACCCTTTCTGCACAGTCTTCAGACTGTTCTTTATGTTATTAAGTTTTGCTGAAAATCCTTTTCTTCATTTTAATTCATATTTTCCCATATTATTTCATAAAAATCTAGATGAGTGGCATGTTTTAGAAATAAAGCTACCCTTAACAAAGAAGATAACAGACTAATCTGCCACATTCTATTTCTGGAATATTATGATTCATTTTATTACATTTTCCCTATTTTTGTCAGCACGAAAACACAGACGGAAAAAGATTTCAAGAAAGAGATTTAGGCAAGACCCTATACTACACATCAGGCAGGTGGAATTTCTTGAAGAGAAAAGAAATATTTATTAGGGATGTAATGTACATCATGTGGCCAGACACAGTTGTGTAGTAATGAAAGCAGGCAATCAATGCTGATATATACATATATATATGTATCTATATTAAAAAAATTCTTAATAAAAATTTATGTTAATCAATCATGCAGTGAAAACAGTGATTTGCACATTGTTATTATGAGGGTTGGGAAAATAAATGTTCATTCCATAAAATATTTCTTCTAAATTATTGTCTCAAATTCTAGGTGAGATCTCTTCCTATTTATGTTTACTGAAGCTGAGAAATTTTATCTCCTGTGTAGACCAGAATTCAGTTTTTAGATGAACTAAGTGTTGGACTTCCCTTATAGTTGTTTAGCATGTTTCTTAATTTATCTTGTGCTGTTATGTTATTTTGTTAAGGCTATTTGGTGAAAGACATTTCCACATGTTTTTAATCTAGTGGTAATGAAGGACAGCATACAGCTATGAGAAATAGTCAGAAAAAAAGAGAGAAATGTAAAATTAAAGAACCAATGAGAAGTGTGTAGGTTTGAAAAGACCACATACACGTGCCAACACAGTCCCTTTGAAACCATTACAAGTTTACAATAGAAATATGGCTACACAGTATGCCAAGTCAAAATTCCTGCCTACTTTTGATTTTAAAGATGGCAAAATGAATTTCTTGCATTTAAACACTCTTTTTTTATGTACCTTGTAAGACTGTTTGATAAATAAATGTATAGCTCTACAAAGACAGAAAGATTTCAGATAGAAAAGGAGCTTTAGGGTTTACAATGCAAAGTTCTTCCAGGCACCTATTCCTACAGTATCCACCTTCAGAAGTTTAAATCAGAAACCTCTTGCAGGTCTTAGTATCCTTTTTATGTCTTGTAATTTAATAGAAATGAGGCTCAGGGGGGAAAAATTATTAAAATCAGTATCAAATAAAACAACAGAGTGATTAAAATCTCATTTTTGCAGGGTCTTGTCTTTCCCTGTCTTTAGATAACTAGAATAATAGGTGCCTGTAGCAAAGTGGTAATAACCATTTCAGTACTAGAATTCCCAACTGCAGGAGCTGTGCCTTAACAAAGGAATATGGAGATCTGAACAAACCTTATTCAGATCTTAAAAAGAACATTGTAGGATGGTGAGAACACGGTTGCCAGGCTTCTTTTTTTCCGTCTGTTTTTTTTCCCCATGCTATTTTTCCCCTTCCAGCTCTCCCCTTCCCACAAAAGTAAAGGCAAATGAATGTAATTGGCACTAGAAATGAGGAAATGTTCATTTCTGAATCAGGACTGCCTGTATATAACCTCTGGGTTATATACAGAGTCCTGTTGTTCAGAGAGTCCACCATTTCAGGGTGGAAAATAACAATAATTCCTAATTTTCTACTATTCTCTATTTCTTCGTTTGCTAGTTAAAATTCTTGTATTTTTAGTTTCCCAGGTAAAACCTGCTTGGCATTTACAATCTCAAAGTAACCATTTCTTTTCTACTTTTGCATTTTGTAAGTCAAAAATTTTGACAATTTTACCCGTTAAATGCTAATGAAATGGACACATATCTAAAATGCTAAACATACGTAATAATGTTTTCATTTCAATTCAACCTGTTTGCTGCCTAAAGAAGTTCAAGACATTAATGCACAGTGTGTTAATGTGTATATTTCAAGGGGATCAAAGGGATGAGTTAGAAATAATTGGTTGATTCAGTAGAATCATTGAAAAATATATTACATACTGAGGTAGAATTGCAGACTTAGAAAAAAACAAAACACAATAGCTGTGCATATGATGACCTGTAAAGCACTCAGATACTGTGATAATGGGCATCACATGAGGATTCCAGACTATACACATTTACTTTCCATCTTCAGAGAAAACCAAAAAACATACTGCTTGCTCTTTGTTTTTGTGAGCAGATTACATGAAGGCTGTTCTCCCTGAAAAATTTAAATTGAAGAAATATTGAGGCAGTTGCAAATTTTGACTCTGCCTTCCTCCTGACTGTTTTGTGTTGGGATAAAGAAAAAGAGCAGGCAAAAAAAATTGCTGTGGAAGATCAGCTAAAGTTATATACTTCTATTTCTTTCACAGGGTGTCAATAGGCTGCCTGCTTGAGTCTACTGTTTCACTTTGAGCCATAAGGAAGGTCAAATTTTGGCACCTTGTAGCCTCCTCCGTTTATCCTAGTTAAGGTGAAACCCGAATTTCACTGAGTATCTGTCCTGCAACAGGTAAAAGGTAAAATGGACATAAAAGGTTAGGTTAGAGAGTCAGTGATATAGAAATTAACAGCAAAAATAATCAGGCCTCTCTGTAGACTAAAGTAAACTTACAAGAAAAATAGACATATGTAGACATCATGATAGATCTGGCATTCCCTAAGAGGTACCTGCTAGTGGTACTGAAGATGCTGTCCTTTTCCTTCTATTTAGAAGAGACTAGAGTCTCACAAACTGTGGCAATAACTTCTGGACACTGCAAGACTTATTTTTAAAAGGAGCCTTATCCACTCAGGGAAGTAAGGCCAAGCTTGACAGTTTGCTGATGGCTTTCTGCTCTGTGTACAGCTGGCTGAGTGTGCACAGATGGGATCCATTACCATACAGTTTTATTGCTGTAGTTGGGGCAAGATGCCAGACTGCTGTAACTTTGGCCAGTGACAAAGAATATCCCCTCTCTCTCTACTCTTTCAAGATAAGCACAAGAGGTTTTTTATTCTATCAACCAGATGTGGCTTTGATTAGCAATCTGAAATTATAAAAACAGTGAAGAAGAGCATCCACTGTACGCTGCTGTTGCAGTTGTACTTGGAGTACAAGTGGAAAGTTGCTACAGCACTAATGTTGACACTCAGAGTAATCCATGTGTGCGCAGTTTTTGGAAAAAAATTCTAACACGCTGTAACAGCAGTAGTATAAAGAAAGAATCAAAAGGATGGGATCTTTGCTGCAGCAGGACCAGAGGGAGGGTTATCAGGGGAAACAGGACTTCAGGGCAGAGAGGAACAGGTATCATGTCACAGGTAAGAGATTTCTGGGAGAGAAAGCTCCTCAAGTAGGCTTCCTTTCGTATTACCAATATTCTAATCTGCACAGGAGGAGATGGTCACAGATATATGTTGAATTTTTTCCATTTTTGTTCAAAGAAAACCTGCAGTTTATACAGCTGAAAATACAGTGCTGTAGGAAAAGGATTGCCTTTAAAAGATTTATGTTTAATTCTGCTGTGCATAATGCCTACAACTAAGACAGACGTCAAACAATAGATCTCCCACCAATTCTCTTTCAGCATGAACTTTAATATGGTGTTTCAGTTTTTGGAATATCTGCTATGCATGAAAAAGTAAACCAGGGCTGTGATTAGTTACACCTCCTCTCTGAGTATCCTTAAGGAGTGCAGTGCTACTTCTCCTTTAAAAATATGTAGCACACTTAAAAAATTTACATGGGCTTGTATAGATGAGAATTTATGATAAAAGCATTTTAGCTGTGTGAACTAACTTTTGATGAAAATGAATTATTATTATAAAAAATGAAGAGCATTAGAAAATTATGCACATTCAATTCGCAATTTTAAAAAGAGAAAAAGTATTTTATGGAAGTTATAGAAATTGCATCTGTCTTTGTGCTAGTGATTTCTGTGCCTCATTTTATTTGACAACAATTACGCGATCCATCAAAGGGACAGTACATTGAAAACCACAGACTGCTGCACAGTTATGTAGGATGCTTTAATTATTCTGACTGTGAGACCCTGATCTGCTTGCCTCATGGAGGGACCCTGCAGCCTCAATGAACCCCATAGACCTGAAAGGGAGTTTCAACAGGGACAGACAGCCCTAGACCGAGCTAAGATGCAACCACTGGGCCATTGAGCAGGAGACTCCAGAGGATCCTGGTCAAGTGTATTGTTTGTGTCATCAGGGCCCTGGCACCACATGTCTTTGGGCTCCCCACTTTTCTTTCCATCAGTGTCTTTCTCCCAACATTTGCTGTTTCTTCCAGAACCAAGAACATCAGCACAACAGAGAACATTGGCCTGATCCTTAACAAGAATGCATTTACTAAGGTGGGATTTGAGCTGTGACATTTTATATCAACAGTACGGTTGATCCACTGGTGGATTGTATGATTGGTGGGCTGTACATTTGAGTGCTTATACGCACAATTTTAATACCTTACTAAGATACACTTTGAACTGAATGCAGGTTTCTACCAACAAATCAAGTAAGCATGAGGAGCGTGTTTGTATCCTGGAGTCCACAGAAATGGGCTGATGCACTGTCCCCATTTATAGTGTTTTACCTCCAAATTGGAGGTAAACAGACATGTGGATGGGAACTCAGTATCACATACCTTACTGCAGTCCCTTTCATATCTTACAGTTCAAATATACACTCATCTAGCATACCCTTGCCATTTTACTATCCCTTGTTTCCTTCATGTTCTTTCAGTCCCATCTTTCCCATCCCTTACGCTCATGGTAAGCTACAATATTTTTTGTATACGTATGGAAAAAACAGGTACTTAATATCAGACATCAAATCACACAACACTTCCAGTGGCATCATTAGGAAAATTGCATTTTTGGTCACTATTTTAATTCAACTTTGTGAAACATCTCTGTCTGTATGCTCGTGTCTATAAAACACTTCAGTTATGAGATACCAGGCAGTAATGCAAATACACTCCTGATCTCCTGGCATCCAAGTAGGAGCCCTATTGTACACCATTTCATTTTTGCATGTTGCAATGATTCTGCTGTACCAGGACATACATTTTTGTAAGTCATGCCTGTTAAAAAGGCATTTCTGTTTCTATTATAAATATTTTGAGTTACTAGCATAAATAAATCGCACAGATTTTTGCAAGTCACTTCTTTAAAAGCTATTGGTGGTCTGTTTGATCATGAGATGGTCACTCTTTTTCTACTATGTTTTCTATAATAGCTTTCTTGGTCACTGCTTCTGGATTTTATTAATGCATTTGATTTTTATGAATTTTAGTGCTGAAATAGAGAGTCATAACTTATATTAAAAAGTATGATCGCATTAGAAGAAAAGCATGAATGCCTGATATAGAATTTCTCTATTCTGAATAGAGGAAAATTTTATCGCAGTGGGTGGATGAAAAGTATGATTCACATGAGAAGAAAAACATTTCTGAAATGCCACATTAAGAGCATAAGTTTCACAAGAAACTTGCCCCACAGGATAAGGTATTAATCAGTACTTGGTTGGTAACATCAGTTACTGTTTCAGCCCTCCATGGAAAGTAATTGCTGTCCTCAGTGTAATAAACAGGCTATAAGATTTAAGAAGCTGAATTCTAAAAGCAGTTCATGAAAAATTAATTTCCTTCATTTTTAATTTTCATGTTCTAGGAAATTTGCTGACATGAGAACTTTTTCTGTTTCTCCTTTTCTCTGTCTGCCCTCTTCCTCCCCACTTCAACTTTTTTTGGTTAAGAATTTAGTCAGGGTTGACAGGACCCAGGAAAAAAAACAGAGAGCTAACCCTTTGCTTCCTTAGCTCACACTCATAGTCACAATGTAAGAACTAATGTATAAGGGAGCAACCACTTTTCGTCAATGACTTCAGGCCTGAGAACAGATATCATTGAGGAATTCTTTGATGCCAGTTGTACTGCCAGACAGGATTATTACATCCTAAAAGAGAGGCATAAAATGCAATTAGATGCTCAGTCCAATGAAAGGCAGTGAAAGTTGGTTGCCTATCTGAATAGTCTTCCTTTGAAAATTGCCCTCAAGCTCTCCAAGAGAAGCATGTTGTCTTTGATTTGTGTCTGTAAAATGAGTCACAATACAGCAGAACAGTAAGTGGTCAGGCAGACTGAGCAGAAAGATGTGGAAACCAGAAATACCCGCTGTTTGTTAGAAAAAAAAAAAAAGGTTTTCCAAAATAGTGGTATATAAGCTATTTCAAAGGAATGCAAAAAAGCTAACAACAAAACCATCAGCTGCTGCATTTCTGTTGGAGAATATCAGTAATGGAGCAATGAGGCAATGGCTGTGCAGAGCCCTAGGTACACTCAGGAGTAGCTGCTTTTTGAAATGGCACACTTAAAACTGGAAAGGTGTGGTGGGTTGATTTGACGGATTGCCAGGTGCCCACCAAACTGCTCTACCACTTCACTTCTTGGCAGGATGAGGTCTGGAAGATAAAGGCAATTTAATACAGCAAAGGCAAAGGTCACATGTGGAAACAGAAAAATAAAAGATTTATTTTCTACTTCCCATCAGCAGGTGATGTCCAGCCACATCCCGGGAAGCAAGGCTTCAGTATGCATAGCACTGAAAACAAATGTCATAATAATGAAAGCCCCTTCCTCTTACTTTTTTCTCTCAGCTTTTATTGCTGAGCAGATATGGTATGATATGGAATATCCCTTTGGTCAGTTTGGGCCTGCCATCCTGGCTGTGTTCCTTCCCAAGATCTTGCTTACCCCCAGTCTACTGGTGAGGGAAGAATGTTGGAGAGACAACGCTGACGCTGTTGGAGAGACAACACTGACATATAACATTGGTATATGTTACCAATACCTTTGTGTCTATGAGTGCAAAATACAGCACTATGGAGCCTACTAGAGGGAAAATTAGCTCCAGTTCAGCCAGATCCAATACAGAGGGAGAGAAGGGCATAAGGACAACAGCACATGAGTATCTGCACACACCCTCTAGGAGGGAACTGATAGCACCCACTACACCCAAAACCAAATCCCTTCAGAGAGACTGTCCTTGATCCTTCTTTCTCAATGCAGAATAAACTGAGTAAGCATGAAGTAACTTGAAAAAAAGAGCAGAACAAACAGTCGTGTTTAATCTGCGTCATTGTCATCAGCAGAAGTGTTTGGCTCAAGCTTGTTGCACCCAGAAGGAATTTAATGAATGGTAAGGAGCCACTGTAAAAGGGCAGCTGAGGTGTGTTTCCATCTGTGTCTGGAATGTATTTTTTATCCTCAAATAATCAATATTAATACTAAACATGAGTATGATAATATCTAAAATATAACACTTTTTTACCACGCACTAGTCACAGCTGCCACCAACCTCTTGAAGGCTGACCTGATATCAAAGAGATTCTGGGTGTGTTACCTTAATGTAAGGATGAGAAAATATTTGCACCACCTGTTTTGCAAGCATTTAAATACTGGAAAGAGGGGAGAAAGAAGGTAGCACGTAGTTAAGAATGGAGAAATGAAACACAATTCTTATCGTTATAGACATTATTGTTGCTTACTAACCACAGAAAGAAATATACCTGTAGAATGGAACCTGACACATTAAAACACTGCATAGGTCCTTTATTGCAAAGTGGTCACTGAAATAATCTTCTGACTTCCAGGAGGATGACTGTGATGAAAATCAACCAAGGAGGGAAAGTCTATTTGAATGACACAAGAGAAATTAGTTCTAATTTTTGTGTTCCACAAAAAGGTGGTTTTTTTTGTTTTTCACACTTACCAAAAGCTATTCATTTGGTGGTACAGCCTCAATAAACTGCAAGTTTCCCATCAATAATATTCCATTTAGTTGTTCAAGGGATTTACATTCTTACAATTAGGTCTGAAATCTGTTTTAGAAAGTGCAGAACACAGATCAAGAAACGACCTTTATTTTTGTATAAGTTTTGCGAGAATAAATTTTATAGAAATATGACCTGGAACTCCCTGAAATACTAAGATCCAGTTTTGCAAGGCTGCTTACAGATCTAGGTATCAGTCAGCCATTTAAAATCCTACCACAGCAGATGGAAAATTCCATCAGCAATGAATGTACTTGAAATAAGGAATGGTTTGTTAATGTGGCATACTACAAAGATTAGAAACCATTGCATTTTGCTACTTAAGTGTTGAAAATATTTTTCTTTTCTGTTGATTTTCACATATTTGGGAATGTAAATACATTATTTCTTTTGTGGGTTTTTTTGGTTGTTGATTTTCCCTTGTACGAACAAGTGACATTTGTCTGCTCTTAAGAGAGAATAACAAGAATATATTCTGTTGAAAGAAGTGGTTCATTTACATTCCCAGTGAGGTTTTACAAATGCCTGAGGGAGACAATTGTGAATTAGGCACACCGATAAGGTTTGGTTTGCACGCATGCAAATAGCATTGCTTCATGCAACACACACAAACTTTTTTGTCAGACAAATTATATCCTCTTGGAAATTGCCTGTTTCTTCTGGTCTAACTATTCTCACATCTTGAAATTTTGCTTTTTATTGCCATCACCAAGACTATCCTACTCAGAAATCCCAATGTCTTTATTCACCTTCAATGCCAGTAACTATTCTGTTGTCCTAAATGCCCAATTCTCATGGCCTGTTGTGGACTAAAAAGTGAGCGGTTTTGATACCATCATAGTTTGATGGAAGTGCTAGTAAAGGCTCGCTAGTACATCTGGAATGGTGTTAGGTGGAGTATCAGCTAAGGTCACATCCAGACAATCCCTGCAGAATTGATCATGCTAATTGGAGATATTATTTACCCCAGCTGAGTTGTTAATATTGGTTGCATCTCCCCTGCAGTTAGTAAGTCTTCTTTCAAAGAAACTCTGGAGGATCAGATATTTAATATTTGATGGTATTCAGTCGTTTGTTACACAGCTTGGCTTTGCTGTTGTGTAAATGAGGAGCTCTTATTAGTTTGATTGCCAGCAGCAAGAGCACAGGAGACAATATCTTATGCTGTACGCATAAGCAGTGGTATCTCAATAGCTTTTTTTCTGTAACAATTGTACATAGCTTACTCACAAAGGCTCATGTTTCTCTGATCCAAACTTCAGCCCACATAAAATGAAATAAGGGATTTCCACCTTTCTCTGAAAATGTCACTGCTGTTGTTTCTAGCATTTCTCTTCAACTTTCACTAATGTTTGTTGTCTATGTGGTAATGCAAAAACAAGCACACATTCATGTGGTGTCTGTGTGCTTGTAGGACCTATAGATTCTTCTGCACATACAAATCCATTACAAATATGTTTAAGTCTCTTGAAGTTTACTCAGGTGTCTTGCTGCACTTGGATTGACAGGACATTAACCTTTCTGATAATATTATTATTCAATGTGTACCTGAAACTGACAGTGTTGTCAGCAGTGGCTAACATGCATTTACTGATAAATCACCACAGTAGTGGAGTTCATAACACAGCTGGAGTTATATGTCACACTGCTTTATTATACATATACAGTGAGATTTTATACCTCTGTTTATATGGAAGAAAATCATATTTACTCTTTGTATTCCTAGTTGAAGCATTCAGCTTCTCTATCTATTGGTCCACTGAACTGCAAACCTGAATTATTCTCAAAGTACCTCATGAAACAGAGATATCTCTAAGGCACCATTGCATTTATAAGGAAAAGATTTACTTTGTTACTGGCAGTGAATTATGTTACTCCTCAATACATACAGTGACAGGTGTTTCTATTTATTCAGTTAGTTTTCTGAGTGTTTTGTTGTTGACATGAGACTACACTGAGACTTTTCTAGCTTTATCTTACATCTGCTTCTGGATAGGAAGGCTTACCAAGATTTTCTCTGGCTATGGTGATTATACAGACTCATGTGTATTACACAGGCTTATGTGAAAGGATTTTGACAGAAAATACTGACACAAAATTTCTGTTTTCACTCCACAATCATGTACAGGAACCTAAAAGTGTTTAGCTTTCTTAAGCATTGGATTTTAGGAACAGATAATTCCCATATTAATACCTGGCTGCTGGGAATATGTGTTAATTTAGCTTTTATTGCATTTGAAAAATTAATGAAGATAAGGAGAAAGAGGAAAGACTTAGCTGAAGTTGTTTTTCAAGTTGTTTTTCAAGTCTCAAGTTAAATGCTATTGGACATTGTCATCTGCAGATGAACACTTGGGAGGAGTAAAAAGCTTGACACCATTCTTCCATGCAACTGCACTGCCTTGAATCCAAAAATCAGTCTTACAACCTTCTCTTAACACAGCAATGTAAATGCTGTTTGTTAGGCTAGCAAAAATCACATATTCAAGTCGAAAAGTGTTTGGCTGTATTATAATTTATTTAATCATAATTCAACAGGAATATATTGCTCCTGTTTTAACACTACAAGAATTGTGTAAGATGAAATCTGGGAGTAGATATTTCCTGCTGCGGAAATGAAACATGCTGTAGAGCCCTCTGCTGTTCATCTGTTCAGTCATGGTAGTGGCTTGCCAAAAGCAGACTCTGAGGGATGGTTCAAGAGATGTTGCATGGCATAGAGAAAAAAAGACATTGTGTGACAGGGACAGTGTGAGACTAATGAAGTTACATGAATTAAGCATCCAATATCTTAGGAAAAACAAGAAACTATGGGAAAAATGAAAAAGGCATGGAAAAAACCCATTTTATTCTTTGGTGTGTGTTAACACATAAAAGACACAGTTAACATTATTACATATGCTCGGAAATGGAAGAGTTCAATATGGCAGTATGTTTTTACCCCTATTCCCTAACCTATATATTTTATGGAGTAGAATAATTAATATGGAAAACTTTCATATGGCTAACTACTATTTCAGGAAAGGTGGAATAGTATTTGAGCATGTTTATGTATGTTTGTAAAAATACTTACTCTAATAACCCTATTTCAGATCATTTCAAAGAGAAAAAAAATCAGTCCCAGGATAACATCGCATGTTATCTTAGAATCACAGAATCACAGAATATTCTGATTTGGAAGGGACTCACAAGAATCATTGAGTCCAGGTCTTAACTGAATGTCTCATATGGGAATGTCACATTATTTTAGCTTGTGGCTTAAAATAAATTAAATATTTTAAACCAAACTATTGATTTGAAAAAAAAAATACAACTTTTAAACATTATTTTAGAATTTTCTCACTTTAATTTTTTGGCCCCTCTTTCTCATTAAAGTCTTCATAAGGAAAGAAAAATATAAACAAAAATTAAAAGCTTTGTTCACAACTTGTTGTGAAACATAGTACACTTGCAGACCACTCACAACACAGGGACAGAGTTCACTTGTGTAAACAATTGTGTAATACATGTAAACCAAAAATAAATAAAACAGACCCCATTTCAGACTATAATTAACACTACATTTCATACTTATTGCAGATCATCAATACTGAAAAGTATGATAAACTAAATTCTGAATTTGCAGATTCATCTTTCTATCCCTGCATATCTGAGTAATTGCAGTGAACAGATGTATGTGTAGGGGACAAATGCAGTAACTTTTTGAGTTGTGTAAAATGCACATTTTCATTGAAGTTTTGGAAGTGTATATTTAATGTAAATATTGTCCTGCTTAATATTCCTTTGCAGTTTTCATCATTAGAGTCTTTAAAACTTGGAAAATATTTGTTTGTAAGCAGTTGCAAGAATTTATATTCTTTCTCCATGTTTCTTGTACTTAGCTTGTAATTTCATTTTATATGAAATGTTTCATGTCTGCCTCACATAGCTGTTTTATAAAACCTAACAATTTTTGTTTATAAAGACTAAAAATTGTCCTGTCTTAGATTTCAGCTATCAAACACAGTTTTCTATTATGTCTATTTCCCAATACCTTCAGAATCTACCAACAACACAAACCTTCAAACCTTTCAAAGTGTATTCATTTTCCCAAAAAAGATACTTTCCCACAGTGTCTTAACTGATTTCATCAAAGTGTCTCTGATGAGTTACTTCTTCTGAATGAATGTCATGGTGGAGAGGACCTCAATGGACATCTCAGTCGCTTCATTGAATCCATTTTGATTGCCATATGAAATGTCAACTAATTTCAAGACTTTGGTTTGCAATCACTGATCATCCATGTCAGAAAGCCTTAATTTAGCTTTTATTTTAGCTATTTTACTTAAAACTAGCCCTGCCAGGTTCCTCTCATTACCAGGAAGAGACATCTGCACAAGTGCTTCAGTTGCTTTCCTTCGACAGTTTCAGAATTGAGGCACAGAGGTCCAATTAAACCCTGTCACCACCACAACACAAGAGTAACCAGAGTTTGCAGTTTAGGCTACATGTTTCTGAATTCAATGAGCTCTGGTCATGTGTCTGCAAGGCAATTCACCTTTCCGAAAACAGTCTTCATAATACTGAAGTTTTCAGGAAACGTTGTGCTTGAAAGGTTCAGCTTCACAAACTACCTAAAAAAAGTGGAGAAAAGTGCCCTCTTCACTTTGAGGAGACTACTCCTTGATCTTTACCATGACATTACCACTTGAATGGTGGTAGTACCATAAATGAGGCACTAAACCTGCTTTATTGCTTAGAGTCGGTATGTTTCCATTGCATCTGAGAACCACCGTGGTATACTGAGGATCAAGCACACCGTAAGTGCCATTTATGTCTTGCCTTCCAACAAATAGAAAATCTCTTTTCACAAATGTTCTCTAGATTCATGTGACTCAAGAGGCACCTGTTCTTTGTGTTGATGTAATCCATACTGTCTAGAACACATTAGCTTAAAACCCTTCTGACCAGTTGTATCTTAAACTGCAACAAGTGAGGGAGGAGCACATAATTACATACATTATGTGTGAAAATAAGTGTTACAAATTCATAGAAACATAGAATGGTTCAGGTTGGAAGGGACCATAAAGGTCATCTGTTTCCAACACCCCTGTCATGGGCAGAGACACGTTTCGCTAGAATGAGCTGCTCAGAGCTCCATCCAACCTGGCCTTAAACACTTCCAGGGATGATGTATATCAGCTTCTCTGGACAACCTGTTCCAGTGTCTCACCACCCTCACAGCAAAGAACTTCTTCCTAATATCTAATCTAAAGCTAGTATCTTTTAGTTTGAATCAATTCTGCCTTTTCCTCTCACTATGTTCTCTTGCAAAATTTTACTCCCATATAAGTATTCTGAATGATGAATCCATCTCTATACCTAAAAGACAATTGAATATTATAGATATTTCCTTTAAGTTTATCTTTTTTGTCTTTTATTCACAAAAAGGGAAAAGGTTGACCGCATTTCTGAGGACGATGATCTCACCTAGAATAAATCATTACAATTCTATTGCTTTCAACTTTGCTTTGTAGTTTACAGTATGTGAAGAGAAGGGTACATATTAAAAGACAAACAAAACAGCTTAAGAGCAACATACAAAGGACTCAAGAAAATGAGCCATAAGTGACAGATACTAATCTGTCAGAAAAGCAGTTGTATTTTATAAGAAGGGCTTGTGTGTTTTCCATTTCATTAAAAAGATCAATTTTTCTTATGTTCCTCATCACAGCAATTATGAGGTCTTGCTTTTTTTTTTAATGTACAAATTCTACCTTCCTCTAAATAAACAAATAGATGGGAGAAAGACTTGTGAGCATAATTTGATAAAAAGGAAGGGAGGATCAGAAGTAAGTAAAAAAAAAAAAACCTTCCTTCCTTTTAACAGAACAGATTTCATTTACAACAAATCAAATTCAGATCCAGTTAATTTTCTGCATAATAACACTCAATTCTTTCATTTCAGACACATATTACAATCTTAGCTATGATGAAACATGCTGTTGGATCACCTGCTTAATCTTCGTAATCAAAAACTCGACCAAAGGCTCTAATCTCTGTCTCATACCTCAGAGGTAAAGACTAAATAATGAAAACTTCTAGGGCCAAAACAAATTGTATTTTGAGGGTCAACAGATTTTCTTCCCATATGTGGTCTCAATGACCATAAGTCAAACAAGGGGTTGAAACTGGATCTTACAACGGAAAATTTCCTGCTGTGAGGATAGACACTACACTGCTGTTCTTTGCTAGACTGAGAGTAAACCATGACCACAACACATATTTGATGGCAGTCGGTACTCTTAATAATCAAACAACCCTGAATAATAGCAGCTAAAAAGCCAAGGAGACCACAATGCTTGACTGCATGCTGTGGGTCATGACATGAGAAGATCAAATACGTATTTAGATAAACTGGGTCCAAATGACTAACTGTTGAGTTGTCTGGAGACCTTCAGCTGTGATGACCAAATCACAAAGTGGCTTCGTTACTGTGGCACTATGAAATTCCTTATTCATTGTGTCCTCCTGATTTCCATGTGAAATAAAATTAATTTAAGTAAAAGGATATTACCTCCTTTCTTGTCATTGGCTTATAAATTCCCTAGCCTCTGATAATCAGTACCTTGTTTGCCACTGGTAATAAGAGAGATTTTACAAGATAATTTTGGAATATATCTATATCTTTAAAGCCAAATATCTTTAATTATGCTTACTCTGGGCTTGAGCAATTGTACTGAAAATTTCTGAAGGTCTACTTTAGCTGCCACATTCTCTCCAACTTACAGATTTTGCGGTCCACAGCGGGTAGAGTCACTGGCATTGAGAACAAAATGAAAAGTGCATGTAGATTTATGAATTACGAAGGTGATGTGGAAATCCACAAGTCATAGGTACCTTATATTTAAACAGTCTTTTCTCTATATAGAATAGCATATAAATAGACTTTTTCCATTTGCTAGGCTCTGAAACCTACTTGTCTTTGCAGTTGCAAATTATTGCATTCTCAAAAGGCCTCCTGAAAATAAGTTCATAACTGTTCAGTTTCATGTTTCATCTTTACTTCTTTTTCTACCACTCTATCAATCTTTGTCTATAGGCCATTTTAGAATTAAAATGTTGTGTAACTTAGTTCTCTGAAGACACTTATTTTATTACATACAGAATTAGATTAAAAAAAGTTTTAGGATATCGCCAAGAAATTTTTAATTATTTCCCTTTAACATCAGGCATTTTCCATTCCATTAAATCACAGGTGCATGTTTAATTAATAGCTATTCTATACTGAATTTTACTAGTCAGTTCTCTTGTTCTTGAAAACTTGATGCAAATGTATCATGAGAAATTACATAAGCAGATACATATTTTAATGTTAAGATCAATAGTGGTAAAGATTGTATATTGACTATGACTCCAAAGATATCAAATGTTATTGAAAGGACATTTTGTCTGTGAAACCACAGGCATGACAAAAGCAAAATTCTCATTCACTCATGGTTGTCTTGTTGTCTTCGGGGATCGGGATGACCTCAAGAGGTACCTTCCAACCCTAACTATTCTATGGTTCTGTGATTTGTTACTTGCACTGATTAGTTCACTGTTAAGAGGGACCAAAGGAAAACATTTAAATGAGGCATTATGAAGCCATATACCTTCTGAGAACATAACACATTCATGGGCCGACCACTGTGTAATGGTTCCATAAGTGAGCTACTCTCTGTGACTCACCGAGAGCAGATGTAGGGGATCACACTCTTGGGCTGTCATTTCCTCATTCCATATGGACATAGATACACAGACAAACTGTCCAATGATTTAGTTCTCTTTAAGAAGTTAGACTTGTATAACAAAACGAATTGAACAGTTTTAAATTGTCCAGTAACGTACCAACTCAATGAACTCTACATAAGTAGTAGTAGTATCTAAATACTCTGAGAATGAGAAAATGGCAAGTGATTTTACTTAATTGTTCTTTACTATAACTTTCACCCTATGACATTAAACATAAGCTCTTTTTGAAAATAGTCATTAACCTTTCACATTATGTATAACTAGCTTTATCACTCCGGAAAAAAAATTCCACTTTGAGTTCTGAAAAGAAGGTCCACTGGGAGACACACAAATGGTAAACCACACCGAAGGACACAAAAAGGCCCATAAAACATCAGTAGGGTTATAAAGGTCTATGGATTTTAATTGCTATGTGCCATTGGGCCTTTACAAAGCAATCAAGCAGGCAATCTCCGAAGGCAGCCCTGCCATAATACATTTAACAATAGAGTTCTCACCCCATCAGCAGACTAGGGTTTATGAAGGTCCCAATAGCAATTAATGACCTTGTACATTGAGAGAAAAAGACAAAATTACTTAAATTAACTACCTTTTTTGGATACATATTTGAAGTGTCAGAAAGTGTAATTTTAATACAAGGAGTACAAAACTTTTGAATTATGATAGACAAAAAAATTCTTATAAATCTGATATTCCTGTCTATGTAGATTTTTAAAGGTACAGAAATGACTCTTTTTCCTGCAACACAAGCAATGTTCTGAAAAACACAGTGTGATGCTAGTGCATGGAGGATTTTGCTTTGGGTGGCACGTTATAATACTCTTCTGAAGAAGCTGGAAAATTCTGTATTACTGATATTGAGGTTGAATTCAAATCGTAAATGTACAATAGTATAAATAAAGGGTTACAAGGATAATACGGTTAATTTTGAGCAATAATAAGTTGGTTTGGGGTTTTTTTGGTATACATTTGCCTTCCTGTTACTCGTGTTTGCAAACACAAATTAAATTACGCAGGATTACAAATTCAGTGGTGATGAACAACATGCAAAAGAGATATCAATGCAGGAAATAGCCACTATCATCAATAGATAAGCAAATCCCATAAATAAAGGTGGATTTGAAGATGGACACAAACAAAGACAGAGGATATATAGTAACATTTTGACACAATTTGATTAAGTGTGCATCTGAGAGTTTTTAAGAGTTTTTTGCACTGTATCTAGCTCAGTTGGTTAGAGCACGGTGTTCATAACATCAAGGTTGTGAGTTCAATCCCCACACAGGACATTTATTTAAGAGTTAGACTCGATGGCCTTTGTAGGTCACATCCATCTTGGAATAATCCATGATTCTGTGATTCTCTATCAGAGGAAAATGTAATGCTAGTTTTCTTTTGATCA
The DNA here is from genome assembly GCF_001604755.1 of Lepidothrix coronata. Lineage (NCBI taxonomy): Eukaryota > Metazoa > Chordata > Aves > Passeriformes > Pipridae > Lepidothrix > Lepidothrix coronata. Next base: position 1,917,499 of record NW_016690198.1, read on the forward strand.
GAAAGTATTCTTTTGTACTTGAGATATTAGATGACCTCTCTGAATAGAGGAGCAACTATTTAATTATTTTTGTAATTTTAATATTTTTTCATATGGCAAATAATTCAGACATATATAGCTAACTAAATAATCTAGTCCACTTCTCTAATTTTCTTCTTCATTTTGAAGAATTTACTGCTCTTTATAATAAAGCCCCAGGACTTAATACATATAACAATGGCTAAAAATTAGCAATTTTCTGGATTTTATATTTACAACCTGATGAGTCCTTGTCTCTTGAACTCAGTTTGATCAATTTCGAATACAGAAAAAATCATTATGCTATTATGGAACTACTATATTTTTATGTTTAGAGGTAGGTGATCCTCTAAATAATAACAGTGGTAATAGGTAAATAATGTGAATTATGTCCCAAAATGCAAGTAAAACACTTCACTGTCAAGTCAAAGAAAGTACATACAGAAATGTCACATCTGTGTCTAGATGACAAAAAGAACTGTTCTTGCAGAGAGTTAATATGCATGGTGTCACACTGGCAGTATTCTAGTCATGACATGCATGCTACCACTTTTTCCGTTCCTTTTGGAAAGCATTGATCTTTCTATCCCTATATCTGTCTGCTTATAAGCAGTTGCAAATATAGCTGAATAGTTAGAACACTAAAAAAAGATATGAAAAAAAAATCTGATATCTAAATAGTCTGTTTCTTCTCAATGCAGTCATTCATTTTACTAATATACATAGTTTTCATTAATATACAACTTTAGCAAGAAAAACAGATTTGACTGTGGAATATTTGGAATATAATATTTTGAGGATAGGATTTTTTTAAATTTTACTTGCACTAGTCTTTCCCCACAGAAGAACAATCTAGCTCCATTACTGAATGCTTTATCCTCTAAATTGAAAAAGCAAATTGTATCACAGTCTTCAAGAGCTGTAGCTGGTAGGACAGGTGTATCTCAGAACAAACTGAGTGGGGCTAATGATAAACTTCCTAATTTAAAATCTGTTCAAGAATGTAGGGAAAATACATCTGTCCCTTTCTCACACATACACACAGTTATAACAAAAACAAGTAGTATATATGCTTGTAGAGTAAACTAGGTATGTTTTGGGATTCCAAAAATAACACAAACTATAAATGTTTTCTTGAATAAATTCATGTTGCCCTCCACCTTTTCTAACACCCTGGTTGCTCAGGACTTCTAATCAAAGTCTGGAGTGGGAAAAACAAATAAGTCCTGATTGGGATATAGTGGAACAGAAATTGTGAGAAATAGAAGGAGGAGGAGGAGCAGATTTTCAGTATATTTCCCTCTGAAAAGCAAGCTAAGGTTGGGTCTAAGATTACAGTTCTAGGATTCAGCTCAACACATACTCGGAGCTATTTACACTGTAGCAATGCCATGAGGAGTGAAACCTTCATGTAGCTGTTGGTTGGAGGTAGCACTTGAATTTTCCAAGGGTGAAAATGTTTCTAATGTGTGTGGGTACCACAGTAGGCTTGGTTGTCTTTGGTGGCTATTTTTAGGCAGTGAGTTCAGGGTCTTTTTGCTATTGCACAGAACCACTGCAGAAAAAAAAAATAGAACAGCATGAAAAAATAATCGTAAAGACAAAAAAGAAAAGAAAGACAAGAAAGAAAGAAAAGGAGGGAAGAAAGGAAGGAGGGAAAGAAGGAAGGAAGGAAGGAAGGAAGGAAGGGATCTTCAATATAACACAGCAGAGATTAACACAGAGTTGGTGCAAATAATAAAAATGTGTCATATTAGTAAAATGGTGAACACACTGGATAGGAGACACTGGCAAGAAAAGAGTGAACATAGATAAATTTAACATGTAAAAAACAATAAGTTGTTTCTGACTTTTGAGGATGAGAGTTTTCACCACTACGCTGTGGTGAAAAACAAGTTGAACAAGAAATATCCTACATTTAGTTGACAAAGATCTTTCAACAGAATGGTGGTCTGAAGAAAACTAAGGGATGGAAACCACTGCCATAATAAAAAAGAAAATATATGAAGAAGAGAGTTGGAGTAAAGAATGCAGAATTACTTTAAAGGAAATATTCAAAGGGGAAGGCTGAATCTCAGGGATAAAAATCCATTAGTCTTACTTCTTTTGTGGAAAATAAATAAATTCAAATCTAAGTGAATGGACGGAGAAGATACATTTTTAAACATCTTTTACAATATTTTTAATAAAGGTCCCTCTCTTGTGGAAAGAAAAAAGGACCAACAGTTACAGCATTCTGTATATACTCTCTTTATGGCAGACTCTGATAACAGAGTTTAATCTAATTTTTAATACAGGATTTAAGGAGGTATTTTCGTCCCTCAAGTTTAGATACCAATCTACAAAGGTAAATTAGCTACCTAGATACACAAGGCTGCTTCTCAAGCTGAAGAGAGTTTTCTCCAGAGAGCCATCCACAGCATGAGACATCTCCGATGCTCTCTTTTTGGCTTCTGTCTCCAGATGCTTCTGTGTCTCCACTGACTATAGAAAAGCTTCTCTGGCTCTATATTAAGCAATATGAACATTCCTTTTTGTAAAGGTTGTATTTACTTTCTATAGTTGAAAGTTTACTTCAGCATTACATTTTTGGATCTTTTAGATTTTTAATTTAGTTATTATTTATTAAGACATCAACTCTGAAAAATTTTTACTTATATTTAGTGTTATTAAAGGTTCTTTAACTATCCCCAGTGAACAAATGACTTATAATCTGCTGATTACTGAGTTCATGAAGTCCTTCGACCTCTAAGCTCTTTACAAAGGCTTCATATATATATCAAATTACAGGGTTCTTTTTGACAGAGCTATTGTTTTCTGAAAAGAGTGGGTGTTGGTTGTTTATTGATAATATATATAACAATACACGTATTGCTCCACTACAATAGATAAATGAGAACATTCATATGTATAGCCTTGTATATAAAAAAATCTTTTTGGAACGCTTTTTTTACAGAGAAAAAAATATAATTTATTTTCCTGCTGAGAAAACTCTTTCTTTTCTGTATGTATATGCTTTACAAGAGTAAAGCTGTGATACCCACTAGTCTGTTATGCCTAAGGAATAAAACTATTGACTGTGCTTTTTAGGATGAAGCTTTAAATGCTCTTTCTGGCCTGGAGACATCAAGCATTTTGAAATTACAGACTGACATCTCTGTAGAGAGATGTAGATTCTATAGATTACTGATGAGGAGAGTAGAGCAGACACAAAGTTACCAGGGTGAGATGAACAAAAGGCATTTGTTCAGTGTTGCATTCTGATGAAAAAGGGATCGTATGAGTTTCTCAGCTGTTTCAGGGAAAAGTACATAATATTGCTTTGTCCACACAGCCATATGATCAGGTTATTCTAAGCCTGAGCATTGCAAGGCCTGCTAACCAACTGGAGAGTGTTACAAAACACTGATCACAGTTTTGTAAGCTAGAAGCAATTGTGAAGCTTTGAAAAGCTATTTAGTTCTAACCACCCATACCCTGGCTTAAGTAGATTATAGACTGAACACTTTCTAGTTCATGACATTCTATTGCAGAGGAAGAGGGCTGGAGTGTATGTTTTTATCACACCACCTCTATTTTCTAATTTCCTCTCTTCACTTCTGTATGAATTGATTAATTATTATTTATTTAGTTTCTAAATGAGGCAGATGCTTTTCCATCTTGTGGAAACACAGACTTAGCCTGAAATTTCTTTCAAAATAAGAACAGTGTTTAAAGCTCCTACTCGCTTAAACTAAAAGCAGCACAGTAACAAAGTTTAGAATAGAAACAAACAATGATAAGGCATAAACTAAAATACTCATGCTAACACTTCTGTCACAACAGCAGCAAGCTCTGTGGCCATACCTAAAATGAGAATACTCCAACAGAGGCAAAACACAAGGACTATTTACAATTAAGAGAGAACTGAAGAATTGACCTGTTATTGTTTTGGCTGTTGTATAGGAGACATGCAGTGTATTTGATGATTAAAGTTACATAGAAACACAGAAGAGTTATAGCATCAGACAGATGAAGAGGGATCATGCAAGTCAACACAACGTAGACACTGTTTTAACAAATAGAGGCTGAAAGGAGTGCTACAAGGGGAAACTGAGTCAAAAATAAGTTAAATATTATTTGACACAGTAAATATTTATCAAAATTCAAAGACTTGTTTTCTGGTAGTACAAAAAAACTACAAACGTTTTAAGAAAATTCAAAGTCATAATCAACAAGTCTTAAAGAGTTAAAAAGAATATACTTAGTAAATAATGCCACTTTAATCCAAGCATTAGGGTGATATCTGTGAACATAACTTATTTTCTCATCTATCAGGGCAAGTTAATAGCAGTGGGAGAAGATTTCTCTAAAATGGATTTGTGAAACTTTCCCTCTGCTGCTTTGATTTCATGCTTTGTGTTATTTGACAGAACAGTCTTGCTATGATATGATTATGGGGTGGTTGGTGTTGGTTTTTTGTTTGTTTGTTTGTTTTTTGTGTGTTTTGTTTTGTTTTGTTTTGGGGTTTTTTTGCAATTTTTAACTTTTAATAGAGCTTCAGGTATCCAAAGTACTAATGTTTCTGTAATTTGAAGAGAGAATATACAAATAAGCTATTTGTAGCACTCTGTGTCCTTAAAAACATTTATCTACTTCTCCACATGACATAGTAAGAAAGAGTCCAGCAAAGATTGACATGTTATGCCTGTAAACTTTTATTTTTGTAACTTGTTGACCTTAATTGACTGAGATTTTAAGGTCTGCAACATAACTATGTATTTGTTCTATTATTCCAATTAAAATTATAAGTATATTTTCTTTTGACAATGCAGTTCACATAGTATAAACTGAGCTATAATATGTTTCAGTTGCAAAATTAGGAACTTTTAGTACTAATGATCAGTGTAGGTAGAAAACCTCTTACCATTCCCAGCCCATGGCCTACTGAAATACAATAACAGTATGTTTGGTAAATTCTGCTAAGCTGCAAGTACAGCTCTTGTTTTTTTAACATGCGACCGAGCTTGGTGTTGTCACTACTCTTAGAATTTAAGGAAGAAAATTTCTCTTTTAGGTAAAGTAATTCCCTTTAAATATCCATAGAAAGTAATTAAAATATTGTATATTAAAATATAGAAAGAGGCTAAAGATGTTGATTAATTTTTTGTGACTTAGTGAGAGAGAGTGAAATTCCCACTGTATCCAGCTAGCATGGCCTCAAACATCTTGTTCTAATGAGTTAGCCAGCTTTTAGAATTGCACTTTTCAGTTTGCCTCTGTACTTGCTACTGTTTCCTAATTCCCTGTTTTATATCTTTGCATTTTTCCTTTCCCCTCCCCTCTTCCCACATTTCTTGCTATACATTCTTGTTTATAGAAAATTTATGTACAGCAGCTCCTCAACATCTCAGTTTTGGTATATGGTGTTTTGACATAATTTATTTTCATTTGTTTTTAAAAAACTTACTTTTAAATACAGGTCCATTATTTATACACTTCTAGTGGTTAAAAAACCCCATGAGTTTACATAACTTTGTAAACCAGCACATTGTTTTTTTGATATTGTTGAATCCACTGTCTCCAGACACTAAACATACTGCCTTTCCTACTGCTCAATGTTTCTCTTTAAGCACAGATGTCTTCCTCTATTCACATTATTAATTCCATACACTCTTGCCTGAGTACTTATGCTCTAATTTCTTCTCCTAACTATTTTTGTTCCACAGGTTCTTTGTTCTTTAAGCCAGGAGGCTCTGCCTCAGAGTCTGTTTAATGCACTCATCTGAAGCCTCAGTTTCCAAGAAAAGAATTATTGATGTATTTACTGAATTTTAAAATTGTAATAGCAAAGTTTTAACTGAGAGATAGTTAATTAAGCTGTATTAAAAATATTTCAAGTAATGTTGTGTCCCTGTTCTAAATATCTCAGAAATACAATCTTGTGAATTATAGTAATTTAGCAATACAGAATCTACATTGGAGTTGTATGGTCTTAGCAATGACAAACTATTTCTCTTTAATAAAAAGAGATATATTAAGTTATTTAATGCTTTTTTTTTAAAGAAAGATCAATTTATTTTCTATTCCTTAGAAGGAAAATATACCTAAAAGGATATGAAGAGAAAATGGTCTGGACAGAGCACATGGGCAGGTATGAGGAATATATAACAAAGATGGTTCCTGTGCAAAAAGTGTTCTGATATTTCACTAAATGTATGTTTTATATCCTTCTATTTTGTACCTACATATTCAAATCTAGCTTCGAAGTTACGCATATTTTTATGTTCAAAGGCAAGTTAATGTTCCATGGCATTTTCCTAGTGAAAAAGGATTTACTAAAGGCCATACACAAAACCGAATACCTTTTAAATAATTCTTGATATGCTACTGATCTGTATGCAGATTTTCAGTCAGTAGAAACATCTAAGTTACTACATATAAATGTTCATACTTTATATACCATATCAGAATTAAAGAACTATCTGAAATGTTAATAGAAAAATTATTATTCCTTTTGATCTTCAAACTTTCAGAAGTGATCCAAAAGGAGAAACTAGCTGACTTCTCACCTTGTATTGACAGATTTCTCAAGTAACCTCTCTGTGCAAGTGCTCTCACACTTTCACAAAATCACAGAATATGCTGAGTTGGAAGGGACCTACAAGGATTACTCAGTCCAGCTCCCAGCACTGCACAGGACCATCCCCGAGTGTCATACCATGTGCCTGAGACTATAGTCCAAATGCTTCTTGAACTCTGACAGGTTTGGTGCCATGACCACTTCCTTGGGGATTCTGTTCCAGTAACAGTAAGTAACTTCTCCTAAACACCTTTTTAACTGTGCAATTGGAAGAATGCAAACTAGGGAAAATCAATGAGGCATGTGCACTTGAAAAAAACCTGGGGGAAATGAATAAGTGGATATTTGTTCAAGTTTTTAGCAATGTTGCAATGGTAGAAGAGGAATTCAGGTTCTTCACTGAGTAAACAGTGAGGGATGATGAAAGACTTTAGAGATGGGTACAAATAAAAACTGAAGTAGAGACATTCATTGGGAAGGTCAACAGAGGAAGCTTTTCTGTTAGGAGCTTCACTTCTGGAAACCACTGCCCTCTAATTTGTCTCAGCCATCTTTTAAGTGTCACATTGCAAAGCCATCTTATTCCTTTCTTGTAACTGAAGGGGACATCTTACATAGATTTATTTTTTTTATTCCTGTTTTCTTTTTTTTTAGTTTTATGACACTTGTCTGGAAAACGCGGTGGACATCCATTTTCTATACACTGGAAATAGACAAATTATCAGTGATGTCAAAGCTGCAGAATCATTTAACCAGAGAAGACGGTATGGCTTGTGATGATCAGACAGTAGAGATTAGTAAGACTAAAAACACCTAAAGCTTTTATGACTCTCGCAATAGAAAGTTTCCCAGTTTCATCAAATATCATGCCATTATTAAACCTTCAGGACAAAGATTAATGATGTTTCAAGGCACTCATTCTCCTTATTCACTCCTTTTTGACATTTAGTTTTTCTGATGTCCCAAGTCTAGGACTTCATGGTGGAATTAATAGTAAAAATATGGTCCTGGGAATCTTCTATTTTTCATTACACCCTGGGTTTAGTGCCTTAGTATAACCTAATCTCAGAAGACACATACCTTGAAAAGACACTTGACAACTAGAGCAAAAGAAAGGGAGGCAAAACATTCCGCTCCATTCATCTTCTTAGTTGTAGGAAACAGCAGATAAGTAGGGCTGAACAGAGCTGGCAAGGATGATTGACATCAGCGGTAAAGGTACAACTCGACCAGGAATTGCAGACTACGTAATGAAATGCAAAATATTATTACAAAGGTGACAGACAAGGATCAAACATGTCTACAAGTCAAGATTACTGATGACTTAAGATCTATATCTGAGTTTCTCAAGACATTCAACTTGCAGGATTATTAAAGGCAAGTTTCAGATGGAAATTCTTCATCTTTTTTATATAACTAGGCTGTCATGCTTTTGTTCAGATTTCTGTAGTAGAAGATGCAACGGATCAAGGAAATATCTTTGAACTGCTAAGTGGATATTTCTCTTAACTTTCCTGTTACTCCACTCCAAACTTGAAATTATTTTTTTCTTGTTTTCCAACAAAAACTCTTACCAGAAAAGATTCTACATTTCCAAAGCAGAATAATTCAGATAAGAATATAATAATAAAAGACAATATGCAAACAAGCTAAAGAATATTAGAGTACAACCATAAAGAACATTTGTGTTATTTCAAAAATATTTTGAAAGATATGTCTGTGCATTAAATTTTGTTCTATATATAGATATAAATTTGTTAATATAATGTGTACAAATTATTGTTTTTGTGATAGTTATGTCTGATTCTCTAAAATTCTTTTTTTTTTTTTTTAATTTGAGGAGGAGCATAGAGGGTGGAAAGAATACAGAAGAAGAAATAAAATGAAGTCATTATTTTGAGAAGACTATGTCCCTACATGGTATAAAACTTCTTTTTCTTTTCTTTTGTAGGAGACACTGACCACATGCGAAGAGCCACATGAATTCTCATTGATTCATTTCAGAATACTCACTTCATTTGGAGAAATCTCTCTTAAGACTACAGACTAGATGAAACAATTGCCTTGCATAGCTTGTCTACAGTCCCTTTCCATAGGTAATCAATACAAAACCCTTCTGAAAGCAGGTTTTACAACCATCCAATAAGGACTAAGCCTCACTGAAGTAATGAAGAAAGAAAAAGAGACAGTTAATTCCTTAATGATGACTGAAGAGTTGCCAGAAAACCTCTTCCTTATAAATCCAACAAACTTACAATATTAAATGTTTACAAACATTGTAAAATACTGATTTCAGGGGACCAAACATGGGTCTGCAAATTGTTCTAAGAACATTGCACTATGAAGATTTTTTTGTGTTTATTTTCTGATTCTATGAACTATCAGTCTTCTTCGTCTGGTATTTTGGCAATGCTAAAAGATTTCTTCTGCTTCTTAGAACTTAAATGACAAACATGAGATGTTGGTTCAGTCTATTGATTTATTATATTTTTTTAATTTATCTAGCATGAAAGAGCCTATGCAATTACAACTATTTTTTCTTATTTTTGTGATTTCTGCATGGAGAAAGTATGTTCCAAAGAAGCATTCTCCAAGATAGAGCTGGTTTTTTTTTTCTTCCTCCATAACAAAACAAAACTAAAGGTTTTACTGAATGCAAAACTATAAGAGTCTATTTATTTTGCCACCAAAAATATAGCAATATAGATACAGAAAAGAAACATCTCCCTTCCCTGTTAAAAAGACTTGTTGATGAGCAAACAGCTCCTAATAAGGTATTAAAGACTTATGTCAGGAAGAGGGAGAAGAAGAATATGTAACAAATGCTATGGAAGTATTAAAGAGTTTTCTTTTGACTTTTTTCTTCCAAAATGTGACTGAAGGCATCTTCATCAACCACAGGTCCCCAGTTTCCAGAGCAACTCTTAGAATGTAGAAAATTCAGTTTTATAGGCATTTGTATAAGGAATAAAACAAACCTTTAAAGTAAATGTGATGCATAATGTTGACATAACAAATGTGGACACTAATTAAAGAGCAGCAGAATCCAACAGAGAAGTTTGCCCTCCATCTGCTTGACCTGAGGTAATAACAATGTTCATTTAACTAGAGCTGACAGATTTTCTTGTGTTAGTCTTGAATCACTGAAGTTGCCACCCTCAGTATGAATAACAATAACCATATGTGTGACATCATACAAAACAGGCAAGCCACAGTTAACTACTCCTTAAGTTTGCTGTCTTCTCCTTATTTTTCTTCTGTGATACTAAGGTTCAGGCATGCAAATCAGATGCATGCTTCAACTCTGAATCTTTCATACATAACACAAGCCTTTAAAATATTCCTAGGTCTTCAGATTTTGAGTGGTGCTGCATCAAAACACTGGTATGCTGTCAGTTAAAAGCAAGATGCCCAAAATGTGTTATAATTTCTTCAGCCAATTAATAGATAATATTTCTATCCTCATCACCCCTTTAGTTCTATAAATAAATAAAAAACAATTCACTAATAAAAACAATGTGGAAGTTAAAGAGTGAACCATTCAGGTCCAGCTCTATATGGACCCTTTGATATCCACCCACTGCTTACTTGGTGGAATAAGGTGAAAAACTTCCTCTAAACCTCAGCTTTAATAAATCAAGAACCAAGGAAACCTTTGGTATGGAGGACTTTCATTAAACTTCCCCTTGGGAAAATATGTCTCTGTTAACATACCTCTGTTAGGTTCTTCATATTTTTAATGAAAACCTTCCAGGAACTCAAACATTGTTGCAAGAACCTGAAGAACTGCCAGTATGCTTGAGAAAAAAATGCTTTGAGGAAGTTTAAATGTAGCCTCTACCCACATGTGGTGGGAGGAAACAGTTTTCCCCCTGCAGTTATAAAATGGTAAAACCCCAGGGGGTGGTGATCCTTGAAGTTTTGAGGTTTTACCCAATGAGCGCTTCTGCAAAATATAAACATATCACAAGCAGAACGGAAAAGAAGGTAGTTGTAGTTGTTGTTGGAGAAGTGGCCATGTTGTAAAGCCACGAGCAGAAAGGGGCAGAAGCCCCTCTGGGGGGCTCTGGCCCCCCAGCCCCCGGCTGGGGGGGCTGCAGGGACTTGGAACAGTGAGAGGCTGGGCTAAGTACCTGTGGCTGAAAGCTAAAGAAGTTTTCTCCACTGTGAGTGAGTGAGCAGAGACAGAGCAGCAGCAGCATCCAGAGATTGTGGCTAAGAACCAAGAGATAACTGAAGAAGCAGCAACAGCACGCAGCCAAAGAAGACACAGAGTTGTCTGAAGAGAACCGAGAGAGAGCCAGCAGCAGAGAGGGAGCAAAACTAGCTCAGACAAAGACAGAGTTGGGGTAAGAAACTGAACCAGAAACCCCCAAGCTCCTTGGAGGCCCCTGCCAGAGAGGAGGATGATGGACTCTTACTTGAAAGAGTCTTAAAGTGCTACAGCACTGCAGAAAGGAGCTAAAAAGCTCTGAGAAAGAATGCGGAGAGGGTGACCTTGGCCCCCCACTGCTTGAGACAGAGCACAGATCTCTGTAGGGAACTTGAATCCCCTGAAGATAAGGACCTTCACGAAGACCCCTGAGCTTCGTGATATGACGTGGTGATAGTGCCCTTGTCCTGGGAAACGCAGCCCACGGAAGAGAAGATCCTCGCTTGAAGACGACGGGCCGAGGGGCTTGGATACCCCTCGTGTGTACTGGCAGAGATCCAGATACAGATGCTGCATAAAAGGAAGAGAGCCTGCTGCCCTAGAGACATTGCTACTCTGAAAGTGGAAAGGGATCTTTCCTTCTTCCCTCCTGGACTTTTATTTGGAGGGGAGAAGAGATCTGATCCATTGTAAATACTATTCTGTCTTGGTAGAAATAGGTGAGATTGTACATAACGTATTGTAGCATTTATTTTGTACAGTCATTGTAATATATTCCCTTTCCCCCATTTTGAGTCTTGTGTGGTGTCTGGAAATCCATTTCACACTAGGTTGAGATGTAGGAGGGGGTTTGGACTATGGAATTGGATTTTGGAGCTCTCAAACCATGACACCACGTCTAGGGTTTTTTATTGTCGCACGATACTGTAGCCCTAATAAATAAATGACAAATAGTCACCAAATCGCAAGATGCTTATGGTCAAAAGCAATCCATAAAATTTAACAAAAAAGCTGTGTTTTCAGCAACATGCACATCCTATTGTTTCACTAGTGATTTTTAAACCTTGACAGATTCCACAGTAGCTCTAAGAAAAAATGGGAGACAAATAGAATTAAACCAAACTATATAAGAATTATTAAGAGTTATTTCTTAGTTTGCAAAACAAATTGTAGTAATATTATCAGCCATGTTACATCATTTGGTAGTATGACAAAACCAAGTGGTCTCCAAAAAATCACAAATTAGTAACTGTCAATACAGCAATGAAACAAGGTCAAGTCAACTATCTGATTGTTCATCAAGCCATCAAGCAAACAGAGAGATTGTTTTTTCCTCTGACTCATTATGGACCCAATGTCATATGATTTTCACCAGAAACATTTGAAGGTTTTTTGCTCTGTCACAGCATAATGCACGAAACTCCTTTGATAGAAGAGGAATGTAGGAGTTCAAAAGTAAAAAGAAAAGACAAGGAAAAAAAGTTTCATGATTAGTTTTTTGTTTTGGGCTTGGGGTTTTTGTGTGTGTGTGTGTGCATTGTTTTCCCCTTGGAATTGTTTCTTCACTGTAATAAATAATGTTCATTTAAATTATCTAAGTATCTCAAAGTGTTTCTTGACCCACAAGGCAAGGGAGCAGCCTCACAAGTTCAAGATCATAAATCCAAACATTACAAACATGAAACAAAATTCATGAGAAAGGCTTGAAACTCATGGAACCCATTTTTGAATGCAGATTAGATGTCAGTACCCCTTTAATAAGTGCAAAGGGATATCACATAAGAATTTTTAAAATACACATTTTTAAACTTCATCCTTCCCTTCTGCCCATTCAAAAGCACCAATTAATACGTTCAGACCAGAGAAGTGCATAGTTCTCAACCACTGTGAGTAGCAACAACAAATTATATAGTTAGGTGGATTGGAATCATGGTTTCTAGACCACTAGTGACTCCAAATTGAGCTGTAGTGCCATATGGAAGCATTATCAAGATTCTTCATTGTTATATTTAATTACAGGAAATTACATCAATATTATCTGGTTTAGGTATTCTGTAATAAAAACATATCCTTTTTCATATTAATACAGAAGTTCTGCTTGTTGTTGTATTTTTTGAGTTTTTTACGTTACCTTTAAATAGTTCTTTCAATCAAATGTATCCATTTTCTCTTCCTAGTGCTTTTGTTTCAGATTTCTCTTTTGTGATAGGAAAACAAGACAAAATGTGTAAACTGATTATTTTAGATCTTTATTTTTAAAAACAAACATTATCATTTAGTGTCCTTAACTCTTACTGAGAATGTATTCACATTCCAAGCCTTTTTTTTAAAATAGTCTAAATTATTAAGTCTTCAGAGACTTCCTTGGAAGTAAAAATGAAATAGTATCCCATATCTGCATGTTTTGGTACAACATTACATAGGAAATTAAAACATTCTTTTTGTTGCTGGAATTGGCTGATGAACAAACAGCATTTTTCTTGGTCTGGAACTCTGATGTCAATATGAGTTAAAATATTCTTTCCATTTCCCTGATCACTGCTGCTTCTGCCTATCTCCTTATAAAGATTATGCTTATGCTTAGTAAATGAAGAAAGGAATTAGTGATGCTCCTCTCATTTCCTGTCTTCCCACAGATGGTGATAAATTCAAATTCAGACTCCATTAAACCTGAGTAGAGAAACCCAGCAGGTGGCTACACTAATGGAAAATCCTGGCCTTGGAATAATGGGAATTGCAACCGACAGCTCTTCTACACCACAAAAAAGATGATGTATTCCTATTGACAGTGTTGCATTTGAGTCCAGAAGGCTGATCTGATAGTTCAGGCCAGGCACAAGGGAAGCAGAAAGCCCCATGGGTATTTTTCTTGGCTACACCACTTTAATTTTTGTCATCTAAACCTTCTATTACAATTCATTGTAAAAAACTCATATAAGTTGGAGGGAGAGGAGAAAAAAAATCCCAAGCTTCTGCATTTGGCCTACAGGCATACATTTGTTCTTTTTTCTTGGTTTAAAGGACAAATAAAGGTTGACACACAACAGTATTTCCAGCCACTTCTGTATTTTTAATGCTGACATTCTTAGCCCAAGTGCTTTTAGTGTTTCCAGACATGCTCATCTGAGAGAGTTTTTGCTAAAAAGATGCATAGATTGCCCTGAAGGTGTAATGCCTGATGTTCAGCTACAATTTGTGAAGAAATACTGTATTCCTGGTCCTTTTTTCCTCTAAATTTTTTTTCCTCTGCAGTTAGATCCAGAGACTATGTCACCAGCAGTTCTATGAAACTCTTTTGAAAAGTGATTGGACAGACCTATAAAATGAATATGAAATTTAAACTACATTTCAGAATATAAGGAGAATTTTTTTTTCTATGTGTTTTAATGCCTTGTCTGCAATTTTTATGTGCAAGATATTCTGGTCTTTTATCTTAATATCTTAGTATATACATTTTTCCAAGCTTTTCTACACTGAGTAAAATGGAGGAGCTGCCAACCAAATGAAATTTTGAAGTGCCCACACTTTTGCGTCCTTCGTCACAAGATTGTTTGTCTTACACTTATTTGCTCACAGAACTTAAAACTGTAACAACTGTAAAAGGTCAGCAAATTAATGTCTCTAATCTAAATAATTCTAAAAATTATTCTGAGTATTATTTATGGTAATCTCAAAATACTCTGTTGTACATCTTTCTCAAAATTATTAATTTTTCCAACAGATAACTTAGAGTTTTCTGAATAGTAACTATGAAACTAGGTGCCTTTTTTTTTCTAGAGTAGTCAACATAAAATACAGAAAAAGAATCACTTTTTTCTTTTTTCTTTTGTTTTATTTTATTGTCTTACAATTTCTTTTTCTTTCTATAGCCACCTCTTGATAACAAAATATATTTCTGAGTTGTTAGTCTAGATATTTCACTTATTTGTTCTGAATTCAGACCTAATTGGTAGGACAATATTAAAAACAAAATGTTCTTTTTTTTGCTTGCAAAACATTTTAAATAGGATTGATTTCTTATCTAAACTACTGACTTCCCACATCTTAATATCTGATTATAATACTGCAGAATTGTGATTTTCCTTATAGGTATTTCTTTTGAATTCTTTGCATTTCATTTCATTATACCTTTTTTGCAAAACTAATTGTCATAATAGTGACTTCTAAGTGGAAATTTCCTTCAAGTCTTGGTTTGCTGATTGCCATTATACCAATATTTTTTACTTGACACTTACTTACATATATTTCCCAACATTTATATCAGGGTTTAACACAGAAAAGATAATAGTAAAATAAATGACAAATGAAATCAATATGCTTAATATAATATATCAATATATGATAAGATTCCATGGATGAGACAATCACCAACAATTCCTGCTTCGCATAGAACATTTCTAGCCCACATAAAGCCCAAGTGCTTTAGCTAGATTCAAGTATTTCAGTCCTCTGGAAAATAAACTCTCTGCAGTAAGGGTAGAATAGAAGAAATCAAATTTGAACTAATGTCCCCACATCAGAGCCTGATCTAAACCTTGTCCTCAGAAATATTGCAAGTAGAACTAGAGGATTTTCAGAGAAAGTCCTTTTCATGTTAAACTTTCTGGAGGTCCCAGTCCCGGAAAAGACTTGCTGTCAATCTGCTCTCTCATCTACAATCAGTGAACTTGTAACTATGCTGTAATGGTGGTTTACCATTTTAACATACTTCTAACATCAAAGTACCTCTGTGACTTGAAAACAGAACTTTATTTCAAGGCTGAGTAACTCTAACATCACCAAACACCCAGTGAATATTGTCATGCCTTTGCTGAAAAAAAAAGAAAAATATACAAAAGGATATCCTCTTCCATAGAGGCACCGCTCTTTTCCTCAACACCTTAAGTAAAAACGGGGGCCTCTGGTGGTCTAGTGGTTAGGGTGCAGGACTCTCACCGCTGCGACCCGGGTTCGATTATTATATATATATATATATATATATATCATATATTAAGTAAAAACATATAAATAATGGAACTGGGGGTGGGGACACTGCTGCAATCTTTTTTTGTACCTCTCTATAGTAGAATGTTTAAAAGTTCTTTGTTTTATACAATGTACTAACTGAATGCACAATTGCAAGGAGTCAGTGCTCCATGTTTGCAGAGAAACAGCTCATGTATGTCTCAGAATGAAAGTGAGTCTGGGACTAGAGCAGGGGACAGAACTATCTCATTTTTGTAACCTTAAATGGAGGGAACATTTTTGTAATTTGAAATGAAGGAGATATTCTGCGTACCTGTGAATATATCATTCTTATGAGGCACCCTGTTTATAAAAGGTGAAAAATGTCTAGCAGGATTGAAGATAAGCCAAATGGCAGTGCTTGTGTTCTGATATGAATATCTTATCGAAGTAGCAGTCATTCGTTTTCCCATGTTAGTGATATATCCTATTATGACGACTGACTGTATCTTGGCTTAGATAAAGTGTTTTCTAATAAATAGACTTAATACATGAATGTCTGTTGGGAACATGCAACAGCAAAATGAGGACAGATGTTTGGCTCTCTTTGGAGCTCATCAGGACAGTTCAACTGCTTTATCTGTCAGATCGGTTGAGCCCCCAGTCCAGATACAGAGAAGCTCAGTATTTTGAGACTAACTAGTGCTAAATGAGTAATTCATAGTCAATACTACACTCAAGAAAATTTAGCCTTCTGCTCAGAGAATATCTCTGAGTGATCGTGCTTTTTCTCATTTCATTGAACAAACATATTTAAAAGTTGCCTTTGGAAATACGTTATTAAGTGAAGTAATCAAATATGCAGAATTATAATGTTTCACTTTTTATTTGTCAAATCAGAGGAAGTGGGTGGTGACATTGTGGTCTCCAAAATGCAAGCATTTTGCATGTGTATGGGACAGGTTTGCCATGTATGCAGATATGTAACAATTTCAAGTTTAACTGTTATATGTGGCACTTTGGAGGAAAGAACATCTTACACATGGATGTATCCACAGTGTGAGGTGAGAGGGAATTAACAGAATCTGATTTTTTTTTGCTTCTTTCCAATGTATCAAGGAAAAATTTTGCCCCTAGAGGTACTGACACACATCTTCCACTTTCTGAGTCTCTTGGGAATCTCTATGGTGCCCTTTCTCATATGTTTCATTGTGCCTTCAGGAAAACTGTGGGTTTAGATGAGGTTACACAAAAATTCTCAATTGTCACTGACTTTCTAAAATTTTTATTTCCTAGGAGATGAGAATCAGAAATTGAAAAGATCTTGGGTCATCTGGTTCATTCCCCTTTTAGTGAAAGATTGCTCCCTATAGTTAAATTTCTTAAATTATTAATTTTTGGTAATTTATCTGATTAATTAGAACCTTTTTCTCAAAATAAATTATTCATGTATTTTCATTATCTTGATCAGTTTAGCAGGTGGCTATATAATATTCTGAAACTACTGTGCAGACTGTTCTGTCGAGGACTATACTGTGCTAGGTTCTATACAAACATATACAGGAAAACATAGTCTTTGACATAATATCTTTATAGTCCAATTAAAGATAAGTGATTAAACCACACAATGTGAGAGAAGAAAAGACAGCGATAATAGTGTAACTTGTGAAACTTCAGAGTACTGCTTCATGTGTGGTCTATTTATTCTGAATTAGGGGTATTTTAAATATGAGTTTTCTTTCCTCTCACATTTATGTAACTATTGGTGTCTCTCTTGTCTCTCTGACTTCTTGAAAGTATCATGTTATATGTTTTCAGCTGGAGAATTTGATATTTGAATCACATACAATCTTGCAAAATTTTTCACTCCTTTTCCCTGAAATTCCTTTCACCATGTATTTCCACCTGGTAAAGTAGCATGCCTGTGGGAAGCAAGTAATCTACTTTAGACCAGAGGTAACAAAACCATGATTCCAAATCCTTTGAAACCAATTACTTTTCTTGTTTTGTACAAGATCCTAGGTTTTCATTCTGTAAAAATTCTGGGGGACACATTTTTAAGCCATATTCAACCTTTAGAGAAAGTATATCCTCCTGAGAGGATGTTGTATGAAGCTTTGTTAACCCTTGGGTACAAAAGTTATTTTGACTTTAAATTAGGCTTTAAGACAAATGGTAGGATGTGTGCTTTTGGATGAACTCTCAAGACTTTTGAAGTTCCTCTGCACCACTTGTCTGGTTTTTACCATAAGTCATTAGCTTCCCACTCCTGATGTCACAGTTCTGTAACAGCTCTCTAGTGCCTACCTCCACCTAACCTTAAAATAGACCATGCCTTCTGTCAAGGGACAGGAGCAAGAGTTTTACTAAAAGACTGTGTTTAAGCACAATGGGTGAAGACCTGCTGCACTGTCACTGCTGAAGGGGAGGTGAGAATGTCACGAACATATTGAAGATCAGGGACAGCGAGTTTGATCTAAATAGTTTCTGTGTTTTGCTTGAAGGAACAGGATATACCGTATTCACAGAAGACTCCCCTTCCTTACTCTTATCTCTATTATTGACTTCCACTTCAAATTAGAAATACAGAAGAGAGACAGAACGACTGGGCTGTTCAACTGGAAGAGAAAATAGGAAAATATGAAACATGTGTTCACATTTGAAAGTAGTGGTAATGGAAATATTAGAGGGGAAAAAAGGCTTTTTGTCTGGAAATAATAATATTTTGCACTTGTTATGCAGTAAACAGTGTCTTTCATAAAAAAAAAAATCCCCAAACACTTGGCATACACTATCATAGCTTTTTTCAGAAGTGGACAGAGCAATTATACTGTTTTACTGTGTCTCTTAAAGGCCTTTTTAACTGTATGAACCACTAAAGCATCAGGAAGGAAAGATAGAATACCTAAATATAAAATAGATATGTACAAAATTGTATATATTTTGTGTTTAGAAGACAATTATGGTAAAGAAAAAAAACAGTAGTGTATGCATTTCTACCTCAGAGAAAGTATCCTGAGACCTTAAATGTTCAAAAAAGCAGAAGCAACCCTAAAGGATGCCTACTGAATAAAAGGGCAACTTTCAGTTTTGAGAGATGAGGCAAAATATGTGAATAATAAATTCAGATCCAATTATTGTGTCTAAACTCAATAACATACTTTGAGTGATAGAGTATAGATAAATTAGTAATTTATTTAGCTTTCTGGATTTTTGGTAATATTTTCAGAATTCTAGTGTGTCTTAGTTATATTAGCCTAATCTCAGCTCATCTGTCTGCTACTATTCCTTCTGCTTTGTGTCTTTCTCTTTTTTTTTCTTCTACAAACCAGTCTTCCCTTGCTCTCTCATCCTTAGCAATCACAGATTTTATTTTTGCTTTTCTATTTGAAGGTGATAAGGTTTATACACTAGCTCTCCATGACAGATTCCAGGAAACTAAATTGATATCCTTATTTCTTACCTAGTATATTTCATTCTAAGGTCTACCAGAATTTTAGCTTCTAAGGAACTTACTACTGTGAGGGAGCATTCTGAGATAGAGGAGGTCTAGACAAAAACATTGAGGCAGCTCCAGCAAAGGCCTTCCTGGTTGGCGTTGATGTTCTCTATGGAGAAAATACAGCAGTCTCATAATGGTGCCCTCCACTTTCCAGTGTTTATAAGGAGGTGCAGCATTGGTGCAGCATTTCTGGATTAACATAAGGTTTGTAAATGCCGGAATACCTCTGCCTAACTCTGCTAAGCCTGTCTAAAAACACATTGTGAAAGAAGATAAAGCAATCCCATTGTCATATGTTTTTTTCCTGTGTTTCATTACTGGTTTAATATTAAAAAATAATTATAGCTGAAGGCCTTATAGTGAAAACTGCTTCACTTGGACAAATCACCAAGATTTTACAATAAGAACAGATAAAACTAAGAGTATAACTTCTATATACTATGAGATTTACTCATGTACACTCAGCATGTGAGTTCTTGAACTAAGAGGAACATATGTAACTGTTTGCCTGCCCAGTATGCTTTTTATCAGGGCCTACATTGCTACAGTGTTAGTTGTTAGAATACTCATAAAAAATAGCACTTTCCTTAAGTAGATCATCAACTCTACCACACTATATGATTGCAGCATTTACAGCCTGTAGCAAAGATAGCACTGCATTGTAATCAATTTTTCTTTCATAGTCTCCATTTTCAATCACTCTGTAGTGTTTTACTGTGAAAAACAGATTAGGATTTTCTCAGGTCTCAAGGAAATTAAGCATAGCAAGCCAAAATGAACTGGGCACATAAACAACAGTAGTTGCTTTAGGAAAGTGTACCTTAAATGTCTTCGCTTATGTTAAATGCTAAATTTATCTTCATTGAGAACTAGGTTGATGGGAAGTTGTCTGTTTAAATGAAACAGCTTTTTTTTTTTCCTTGAATAAGTAAAGAATAAGCATATCCTAATTTTCATGTATACAGTTTGGTTTCCACAAAAATTCAATGGAATCAAATTTTTGCTTCTTAAAATAACTGTCTTAAGACTGAATTACTCAAACTATTAGAACAGCTAGTTGATAAATGAGATTTTAAAAATAAAGCAAGCTCATGCTTCAGAGTAAAATCTTTGATTATGATAACTGCAACCTTATTCTGGCTCATTAGCAAGAGGAAAAGGAAATCCTTCAACAGATAAGGACCTTGTATTAGTGAGATAACATTCAGTTCTATGTACTTTATTTTCATCATTTTTATTATTTCTTGGATTGGACTATTTTCTATGAAGTAAGCATTTCTGATTGTTTTCTTCAAAGATACTTTCATTTTCATTCTGAAAAAGCTTCATGTGGAAAAAGCTTTGGAAGAGAGATGGGGGGACTGCAGGATGTTAAAGGACCCTTTGTCTATACTCTGCAGAGGTTTCTTTCTAATTAGCTTTGATTGCCCAGGCCATGGACTGCACAGAGGCTTTTCCCCCATAAGTGACAAGGACTGCCAAGGGGTGATGCATACCCTCATCTCGCCGTAAGCAGAAGTCAGAGTGCAGCTGGGCATGACAGCTGTGGAAAACACCACAAAAACACCTTCACCCCCAGTACAGGCCATCCACGGAGACCTTTCATTCAGTCAGTTGTGATGTGGTCTCCTTTATGTTAACAGTCCAGTGTGAATAGGCACCAGTAGCTGCAGGAATTATCACTGAACACCAACCAACCCACCCACCCTGGAAAAAAAAAAAAAAGATTCACATGGACATCTATAAAGGAAAGGAGGACAGAGAGCTGGTGCTACGATAACTAAACACCCATGTGCACTGGCTTGACCACAAGAATTTTTCCCATAAATGAATCATCCACTCATAGCTTATAGGTCACACAGGCAAATATGAGACTTTGCAAAAATTGCTCACTGATCGTTAGATCATCCTTCCACTGTTCATGTTTTTTCCGACAGCGCTAATGTTTTCAGTGCCAGGAACTTATATATAGTTCTGATGAAATTACAGTATTGGAACCTCATTGAATATGATTGGTTCAGAACATCTCTGGGCAGCTGGCAAATACCTTTTCTGTTCACATTAGTATATTTCCAGTCTGAATTTTCTTTTAATTTTAAAAAAAAAACTTTTAAAAAGAACGAGAATAAAGTTCGGTGTTTCCTAAAGCAACATTCAAAGCAATTAAATGAAACCTTTTTAACAGCATGATCTTTTTCATTTTCACTATCAGCTCCTTAGCCTTAAGTAAAACCCAAAAGAGACCTTTGAAAAATGATGATTTTTTATATTTAATATATGATCTTTTCATGTTTCTGCTGTTGTATGCTTTTGAGCTATCTAACAACTATGGATATGTAGCTGGCAGAAGGGCAAACTTGTCTCATATCCTGTGAAGAGGTGACTACCTGAAGTGTGGGTATGAAAGAAAGTATAAGAATTCTCTGAAAGGTTTTACTACAGAGAATATAGGGCTGAGACCTTCATCTAACCCTGGATGCACATTATTCTTAATAATGCATATCCGTACATTTTTTGCAGACTCTAAGGAGTGAGCTTACTAAAATTGACAATATTTTACAGAAATGGAAAAAAAAGTCATGTTTCCTGTATCACTCTCGGTTCTTTAATTTGTGACATATCACTTTTATCTCTTCTTCCTTTAGCACCAGATTTGGTTTAATTAAATTTATGTCAAATGAACACATGAAATGAAAGGAAAATCAGAAAGCCTGCAGTTGCCCATTAGTGAGTCAGTGACTGCACAGTGAAAGGCTTTAGAAGCCTGGCTTACTGCCAGAACAAGCTTGCAAAGATGCTCAGAGACACCCATGATGCTTTGAAGGAAAGGACTTAGCTGACCTGAACCTGTTCCATGGAATCAGTCCAAATCCTCACAGGTTGGATGTAAAACCTATAATAAGTCTTCTGAATTCAACCATTTACCTGTCAAGTGAGAGTGTGAAACTACAGTATCCGTACATAATTAATTAGAATAAATCATTCTTTGTTTAGTACATTCTTTAAAAAAATCATCATAGTTCCAATCATTTTTTAACCCAATAGCAATTTCTTTCTCTGTTTTTAAAGTGCATCTACAAGTCTTTAAATATGAAATATCCCTGTCTTTGCATGCAGCGGACATGATGTGTGTTGATGAAAAGTGTGTCTCAGAACTTGGCCCTATGAGATCCGAAATCTTTTCCAGACTTGGACCGTGGATCCAAATGTGAAGTGAAACAGCACACATCTAAAGTACTTTGTGGGTCTGGGGTGAAAGCAGTCAACTCTGTTCAGATAGGTACCACTGATGGCATAGTGTAGTTGCCATCAGAGAACAACCAGACTGACCTAGGCTAAAGAAACTGCTAAGTAGGTGCACACCTCTAGCTCTGTGTCTTAACAATGAATTCTGTCTTTAGGAAGAAACTCTTGTGAAGTATGGTAGGCTATGACTCTAATTGTTCTGTCTGAACTCCAGCTATAGTACTAAATGAAAAGTCTTTGCATGGTCAGCTTAATCCACTATCAAATGGACAAGAAAGGGCATACTCATTTCAGTATAAAAGCCCCTGTACAAACAATTGGATTGAATATCTACTAAGAAAGCTATTTTTTATTCTCTTTTCAAGCTCTTTCTTATACAAAGAAGGCTCTATAGCTATATAAATAGATTATGTGAATCTTTATTATTTATTATTGTTTATCATTTAAATGTAATTGTCTTCATGCTAGGCAATTTTCAGACATATATCACATGATTTATGCAATAGAATATAATGTTATATGATAATTTATTAGTTTGTTGCCAGAAAAGTAGTGAGACAAAGAATTCTCACTGAAATTATTTTTACTCTCAGTCTGCATCCATTTTAGCAGCTGCTAACTCATATCTCACAGTAGTAAGATAAAAAATTAATTTCTGCACCTCAAAACATCAATATTTTGTCAACTTATTTCAGACTGAATATTAGACTACTATAGTGGAATAAGCCAATATGTATTTATGTTCTATTATTTTAAAGCTTAAGTTGTTTCTTTTCTAATTCTTCAGTCTGAAAGTTATAAAACCATCCTTCATTTTCAGGAAATGTTTACATCAATTTAGTAGTCACAAGAAAGTACAGCTAGTCACACTGCACTGACTTCAAAACCCTCAAGATCTATGATATTTCTTTGCAATACTTATTTTATTTCTTAGTATCTTGTGACTTGCAGTAAGGTCAGAGTCCTTTATTTAATCAGTCTGACTCAGTGAGACACACACCTTGAAATGTCATAGAGCTGCTGATTTCCAAATCAGTTTCTGGATTCTGCCAGATTTATGAGTTAGTGTTGGATCAAGAATAAGAAAAATAAACTCTACTGAGCACATACATTTCATTTGAAAATGTGGATATATTTTGGAAACAGCAAATTTAGAATACTTACACATCCTGGAAAGGTAAAAAAGTCATTATTTACATACTAGAAATTAGGATGCTCATGCCAGCATCAGATTCTTTGATTTTGGAGGAACCCATATGTTGTTTTTTTGTCAAAGCCTAAACTCAAATCATGGTTTTATTTTAGTTTCCCTTTAGTCTTACTGAGTCCTTGCAGCACCATATCTGTAACCTGACAGTAACACCTTCTTTATGTATTCCTCTCTGTTGAACGTTTAGGAAACATAAATGCAAATAATACTTGGCATAAATTTATTGTGTTTCCTTAACCTCTGACCATCCAACAAATATAGTTTTGTTTTGGGGGATTATGAATGTTAAAGAAGCTTCAGTCCTTATTTGTAACTAATATTTTCAATGTTTTTGCTATGCACATTTTATTTTGTTAAATATATATAAAATCTTTGTGAATAAAGAGAAGATAGTCTCAATTTCATTCTCCATAACGTAAAATAATTGGAAAAAAAAAATATAAAGGTGATAACAGTTACAACTGGGAGCTTATGGTTTCATGATAGAATAGCTATAATATAATCATGCATATCAAAAATTTCCATTACTTGTATTTAGCTTGATCCTAGAATCTTTGTCACTTGTCACAGATCCAACTAATAAGATTTGAAAAAATAATTACAATCCATTCCAGTTCCTCAGGTTCCAAGAACAGGATGAGTTCAAGATAAAAAAAAAATCCAGTGGTGGTGCCATAAGCTTGATGTTGCCAGAAAAGATTGTTTATTGGGGTTTATTATTTTTATATTAATGAGATCCTCCATTCCTAAGAAGTACAGATGCCTCTTGTACTGAAAAAACTCCGTCATAGTAATCCTTAAAAAGAGTCATTTTAAAAATGGAAAGTTTCACCACAGAGAAGTTTTAGTGTGAATCAACTGTGGTTTATATCATAAGTGCTTGACATCAACAGTGTGATAAAAATACTTTTGTCATACAAAGTGTCAGTTTTCATTTTACATATGCAACTTCTAATTTTGCTGCACAGATTTACATAACCACTAAAAAAGTAGTTTATTTCCTGTGGGAGTGGTCCGAACCTCAGAAAAGAACACATAGGACAATTTGGAGCAGAAGATAGAGACAGTAATAATATCAGGCTGTGCCACTAGCAAGAAGTACTTTTTATACTGCTGACTAACCTACCCATCGGGTAAAAAGCATGGCCATTTTAAATGAAATATGGGTTAATTCATAGAAATTTTGGAGTTTCTTCAAGGATTTTAGATTAGAATTATTTTTTCCTTATCGAATGTAAAATATAAGCTGTTTATTCACCTTCCATTGGTATTTCTGTTCTAGTCATAGGATTAGCAGAAACTTTGTCAGTAAAATAGAATGTTTCTTGGTTTTTTTTCAAATGTTAACAAACAATGAAAGCACTTAGTGTAAGAAGTCAAGTTTTATCTACAATATTAAGGAAAAAAATGGAACTAACTCTGTGATCCTTTGCAGCTATTTCTACAAGACTAATATTACAGTTTCCTGTTACAAACTACTGAATTATTTTTATTCAGGTTTCTCTCTCAGTCATACTTTGTGGTATTTGACTGGAAATACTTCTCAGAAAGGGTGTTCTACTGTCTTTCTATATTTAACATTATCACCACCATAGTATGGATGACATTTTCAAGCTTGCTTAGTAATTACATTCAAATAAAAATAAAACAAAATAAAACCCAAAATAAAACAAAAAAAAACCACAGGAAAATTATGGAATATAATTACAATTTCTATCACAATGCCGTACTTACAGAAAATAGGAAATAAACCTCTGTATCAAGAACAGTCTAACCTGAGTATATCACCACCTGTCAGATGAAGGAAAAAATACTTTCCTTATTTGAAATCCATCTCTTACATAAATGACAGACTTTCAGAGCTAAATGACCACTTAAATTAAGAAATCATCAAAATCTCATGTTTTTTCATTATATGGCTACAGGTTTGCTTTTTCCTTAAAAAATTCCTTCTCTACTAATTTATATTATAACAAAATGAATTTAGCAAACTGATAAATGCATGCAGAACGTTCTGAATTCATTTCAGTGATTTTTTTTTAATAATATTTTCACAGCATAACTTCTGACATTGGGACAGCTGCTTTTTAGCAGCCTGGTTCTCTTGAAATATTTTGATAAAAGTCCAGATTAGAAAACAATCTAATTTTATCCATCATATCTTTGCAAGGCAGAAAACCTTAGTAAAATTAAAATCAATTGATCTCTCAATCTATTTTAGCAATATTCAGATCTACACTATTTTTTAAATGGAAGAAATTTAATCTGTGCAAATCAACACAGATGGTTGTTAAAAATGCAGTCATTTTTTAATATCCTGAATTAGAGAAGGGATCATTGCTACAAAATTCTGAATGCATACTTTGATTATAAGAGAGAATTTTCTCATAAAACTTTGAAGTGTAGAAAGTGAAGCAAAGTCCTTTCTGGTGTTTGTTTCGAAGGGATTTTTGTTTGCTTTCGAAGGAGTATTAATTTAAGATATGAAGATTCATAAATTTGGATGAGGAAAACCACAGATTCTGCTAAAATTAAACTTCTCCTGTATAATCCATTTAGTCATTTCTGTGGCTTCCTACAGGAATTAAACAATGGCATCATCTAACATTGGCATTCAAAATGCTTTCAGACACATTTTATGGATCAAGGAGCATTTCTGTTGGTGAATCTTGTTTTCATAAATTCCCTATTTCCATTAAACATGCTTTGTGAAGGAATTACACATTGAAATAAACATTTTCTTCTTTAACAAATAACATTTTAAAGCTTCTAGTCAATTTATGACTTACAGAACAAGCTCTGTAACTATCAGTTTATGCACTTCACAGCCTTCCTGAAACAGCTGCTGCCTCAATTTATTGTAACATGATGAAAGAAGCATCTTTTGGTATGTGTTGTTCTTTAATGCATAGTTATTGCAAGAAATGTACCTTACAAATACAAAATTTAGAGGGAATGCTGAGGGAAAAATCCTCAGCACACTAATTTTTCTTGCAAAGCACCTAATAGGTTGCTTAATTTAGAAAATGCTGTTATCTGGGTTAGAAGGACTAGTAGGTGATATGTCTCCAGAGAGAAAGAGAGAGAGAGAGAGACAGAGACAGAGAGACAGAGACAGAGGGAGAATTACATGCTGGTTAAGAATATACAGTGAATCTATGTCTCTGCTTTTACACACACTATTTAATACCAATGAGACGAGGAAGATAAATCTGCCAGTGTAGTAATTTGAGAGTTTTCAAGTCAGTTGACATGTTGAAACTTACTATAGAGCATGAGCAAAATGTGGTGGGAAGAATACATGTCTTTTATTGGAAAATTGAACTTTGTAGCTGCTTATGCATAAAGCGCTTGCAATTGTTATTTTCTGTGCAGAAATTTAGACGACACTAAAAAAAGAAGAAAAAATAATCTGAGGTAACTGTACTGAAGGCAAAATTTTGCCTTTCTGTGCTGTTTTTGTCATCTGTTTCTATCTGGCATTCTATACGAACACATATTTTAGCGTGTATATTGTTTATGTGTGAGCCTTGGCATTTTAGCCCTCTCCTGCAGAGGCCCCTTAGTACCATATGCTTCTGTTTTTCTTCATTGTGTGATGTGATCTCTTCTGACTGTTACATGCACGTGAAAGGACAGTGGGCTTTTGGGGGAGAAGAAACCATGCTTTAAGAGAGCACACGTCAGTTGCTCTTCAGTCGTTTGGAGCTGATTGCATCTGACAAGTGTTGTAGCTACTCATCGTAATGGATGTCTGTGCTTTAGCAGAGGAGAGGTGAAAAGGATGTAATTCCCAGTGGAAGAAGGCAACGAGAACTATTATTTAATTACGGGCTAATATAAAAATCCCTTGTAATCCCTTGTTGGTTTCCAGACTTGTCTCTTCCTTTCTCTACAAGGTAACAATCAGGGCTTTTAATGCAGCACAGACAACTATGCCAGTTAGGAAGATAGCTTCTAAAAGATATAATATGCTCATTCCTTTCTATTTTTAAGCACAGAAGTCAGCTTATCTATACTATCAATTCTTGAAATCTAGAAATCACTCACATTTTTATCGTGATTAAAAGATTTTTTCTTAATGCACACCTTGAAATGACAATTCCACATTAGATAGCAACTTTGAGATTTGGAGGTTGCATGCTTTATTTATCGGGAAGACTTGATTGCTTCTCTCACTGAATCCCCTCACATTGTGTTGATTCAGTACAAAACATCTGGCCCAGTTCTTTGTGAAACAGGTTTTTTCTCTTATCTAGAGAAAAAAAATCTCTTATTTGTTTTGGTTGCTCTGGAAAAAATAGGCTTGTGATCATTTGCTTTATCTTCATCGCAAGCTTCACACATATCTGGGTAGTTAAAGACAGCAGTGTCAAAACTGATTTTCAGACTTAAACATTGCAAATAAGATTAAGATTTAACACTCATAATTAAATGGGAACTACAATTAAGATTTCATAAATGAAAAAAAACTTTAAAAACCCCAAAGAAAAACATCCTAAAAACTTCAAGAAAAATGCAACATCCCCCCCAGTCCTAACTCGATACTACCCTCAGTAAATGTAGTGTAGTCTAAGTTTGGATCCCTATTAGCCCAAACTCTTTTCAGTAAAAGATACACACTCCTGTGCATTGTTGGGTTTAGATCTTTTTAGTGATATGTTTTATTTTGCCTTTAACTAGTGCAAGGACAACTGGAAGTATTTCACTAAAGCTAGGATTAACACACAAGTATTAAAATGATACTGAAATAGCATAACCATAAGATTTATCCTACATGTAAGATTTTACAAGTCTTACCATAAGACATCAGAAATAAAGGAATAAATCTTTTATGGAACACAAAAGAACACAAGCAATGAAAATAAAATTTCACTCTTCCTGTAAAAGCAGTCCTTTTTTTTCATGAGCTGCTGCACAGGAAAATTTGCATGTTGGAATTTATTAACTGTCTCAATACAAGTGGTCAGATTCCCACACTGAGTACAATCTATGAAAATAACAATGCCATACCACAGATAATTATTGTTTGAACAATTTTTCAGATATAGTACTACATAATGCATCCAATATTCATCACAGGTTTATGGACTCAATGATTTTTATTTTGGACTCAATTATTTTAAATAGAAGTTTTATTTTATTTAAATTAAAGAATTGAAAATCTAATTTTATTAGCCCACTTTACACTGACAGGGTATCTGGCATGTAAAAAAACTCTAAAATTCAATGGAAATTAAATATTATGAGTCTCTTCCTGGAGTTACAATGCATCAGATCTTCCAGTCATGCATTTTATTATGCATTTTTTAACATCAACACATTTTACTTTTTCAAATCGAATTTACAGAAACAGCTGTATGAACTAATCACATGAATGCTTTGCTATATAATGTTTTCTAACCATCATTCATTCACTTCAAGATCCATATTTCTCCTTCATTCTGAAATTTTCAGAAGTAGAAAGCTTCTCTCCATTCTTGTCAGTTTGTTTTTAAACCTCAGGAATTGTTGGGGTGGTCTGATATCTTGCAGTGCGCATCCTGAAGAGTGACACAGAGAGTGATCCATACACATACTGTCAATTGATACCAAATATTTAGCATAAATGGTTGAGTGTTGTGGAGTGATCTCCCAAATCTTCTGCATCTGAAAATATTCCCTGAGAAGATTCAAACCTGATACTAATTTTATCAATAGATACAACCTTTCCCCCTAAATTAAAGTTAAATGAATAGATGAATGACATCCTGGGTGGCCCATTTCAAACAGATAGCAAAAGACAGGCTGTTGGTATTAGAAAACCTGACCATAAAGAAATATTCCCTGCATATTTGAGAACTAGGTTGAAATTCACTTGAGAAATGAACCAATGGTCACAGGAAATTGATAAGAGCTCAGACTTTGTATGATGCTTGTCTTGTGTCATGAGAAAAATGCAAGGATCATTTGCCTAACAGCAAAAGGGTAAAGAAATCAGAGGAACCAAAAGAGGGCTGAACTTTGCACAGAAGGCAAAACAAAACAAAACAAAACGAAAAGGTGAAAATAAAATATTTGGAAAGAACAAGGTGTAATGAGAGTGTCCTTCCAAGTTCTTGATTTCAACACTGTATTTCTGCGTTTAGGCTACATCTCCATTTGGAGAAAGGGTGAGCAAAGGATAAAGGTGAAGCTTGTCTCCTTTCATGGAGGAAAAAATGTTACTTTTGACATTAATGACAACAATTTATCCCTCCTCAATCAACATGAACAGTAACAATGGCTAACTGGGCTTTAAGGCACTGAACATGGCTGGGAAATTTGATCAAAACTGGGCAAAGAAAAAGAGAAAATGATTGAAAGAAAATTGCAGGTTGTCATCCATGGCATTAGGGAAACAGCACACCTCCTTGTCTGGGAGACAGCACCACAGTACCAGACCTGAAGTCACCTCTCAGGGGACTAGAGGCCTCTCAGCTGGTTTTTGGGGAAAACAGAAGGAAGTGTAAGCATATCAGCATCCAATTTGTCATGGAGGGAGTACTACAAAGGTCGATGTCCCTGCAGGTCAGTTCTAGAGGGCGGGACGTGAGAAACATTCCCTGCAGGTGCATCCATCAGTTGATATTGCTCATGTTTTCTTAGCTGCCAACTGCCTGGCAGATAATTTAAAAATGCCTGTGGCTGCTTTAGCCCTGGGCTACATGCATGGCAGATGAGTATGCACTGGCCAGGCTCCTGTGGGTGCACTACCTTTGTCAAAGGAATTGCACCCCCCTTTTCCATGATAGGATATCCTCCATGTCCTCTGCAGCACACACTGTACGGTGCTGATTTATATGGGAGGATGCATAAGGATGGACAGTATTTTGCACTTCTTCCTACCATTTTGGACAGATGGCAAGTGTTTATGCCTTTCCATGTGGCTGCACACTGGACAAGATGATCAAGACAGATGATTTATAATGGAGCTCATTGGAGATGAGATTCAGTCTACAGTGGCTTAATTTCACTGGGATGCCCATAAATAGGGGCTATTCTTTGTGGCTGACGAACAGCATACCTTTGAAACAGCTTTGATCCAGCCACCATTCAGCATACATAGATCATAGACTATTTTGTTAAGGGACTGTGAACATTTCAGAGCTGTTTATACATGTTTAGAGTTAGAATTGTGTGTGGGTGACTGTTTTTTATTCTTTTTCCTCCGCTGTCAGTTGTCCAAAGAAATCAAATGTATAATGTATTAGGCATCAGGGCTTGCCTCTGCCAAGGAACAGGACAGCAGGAGCACTGAGGACAGTGACGGGAGGGGAAAGGATCCTCTCAGCTCTGCAGAGAAAGCATGACATAAACCAACTTTTTCCTACAAAAGCTGGACAGCCTCGTATAATCTCTGAAGACCTTAGTAGAAAGTATGCAATTTAAGGCTGAAGGCTCAAGCACAAATCCAGAAGAAAACCTTTGAGATTTACCAACTGCTCTTCTTAATCATGAAGCAGGGAGTCCTTTCCTCATTTGTGGGTCCACTCACACTCCAAACAAATCTGAAACCATTACAATGCATGGAGGTTGATCAACAGTGTGGAAAAACCTAATTTACTGACTGGCCAGACAGTTTTAAAACCTTCAGATTTTTCTAAGTCTACGTTATTAACTGTCTGACTGTAATCACATCTTCACCATAGGGAGCTTCAAAAGCTTTTCATTTGCATTGAATCAGTTGCCTTCCTCCCTGTCTTTTTCCCCCTGGAAATAAGCTTAAATAATTCAACAAACTGCACACATGGCTAGTGATTATTGAACCATTCTGAAACACTCCAGGCAAATGGACCATTATGTAGCGGGAATTAAAACTTTCCTCGCAGTCATTGGGAGAAAGATGTGTACATATGTATGTATAACCCTTGTCTCTCTTGCATGTGAGAGTGTCTGTGTGTGTGACAGAATATGTGGACAGAGATATTTATAAATATTTCCTTCTCACAGTGACTTTGTGACTGTCCCCCCCCAAAAAAAACAGTGTTCAAAGGCTATATTAGAGATGACCCATTACAATTTACAGTTAGTAAAGAGTGGGCATTGTGAAGGTAGCAAAATATTCTTTCTTTTAACACTAAACCTTTTCACCCTGAAAGGAGATGGCATTTTTCTTTTATACTACATATTTGTGTGCAGGTATCATAGGATCTGCTGATTAATTCTGTAAGCTATGTAACGCACCAGTTTGTATCCCTGCCTACCAATGTCACAAGTGGGAAATAACAAAAAAATTTAAAACAAATTTATGAGTTTAATTAATTATTTTTATTTAGTAGTGGATTTTTCTCTTAATTGATAACATTATTTAAATTACCAAATGAAACTTTTTAGGGCAAGTAAAAAGGTAGAAGAAGCAAGACAACCTTAGTTAAAAAATAAAATAGACAGCTTTTCACTACCTAATATTTCGTGGTTGTATTTCTAAACTGAGTCCTCATTCAGCCTTTTGGCTTTGTCATTACCTGCTCTGTAATGGAAAATCTGTGTAAGTAGCATCTATCTATCAATTGTTACCAAAAATTAGTTTCTGTGATATTATCAAAATTAACAGCAGGTAACAAAAAAACAGGAAGGGAGAACCTTATAAGGTACCTGATAACATCAGCTTTGGATCTGAGCTGTTCTATTTAAGAGAAACCAATATGCAGTGACACAAAATTATTCCTGTACACTAAGGACAATTAATACACTTGTCCCCTAGATGCATGCCATTATGACATCTGTTACATGGGTATATATACAGTGAAAAAGGGTAACAAATAATGTTCAGAAACCCATTGTATGAGGTCAAATCTGATTAGTAGCCCTCCATGTCATATTAACTAGAACACAAACATTAGATTCATAAATTCTGAAATCCAGGCAAAACTTCTTCGCCCAATTCAACTTCTGTATAATGTAGGGGGACACTATATATATGTATACACACACACATTTATATATATAGTTAGTGCTGGTATAAAATACTTCAGTTAAGATTTTTTCCTACACTGAAGACTGAGAGACCTCAGAAACAGGCAATGGATCCCCTACTGAGTAAACAACTTTTTCCTTCTCACTCATTTGAGAAAATAGGAGAGAGAGATTAAAGTGTGAAGTCCATGACCCATGAACACTGCTCTCCAATCACCAGTTTTCTAAATATATGTGCACTATCTGTTGTGATACCAGAATTTGGAAAGAAAAGTAAGACTGAGAACAAATGTAACTTTTTGCAGGTAATTGTATGTTTTGTGTATTGAATTTTTTATAAAATTTAGCTATGGCTATGAGCTTTAGCATAACATAATTGAAATCACAGGAAACAATTTCTGTCACGTCCATCCTAACTTTAAAGAATGTTGTACTCCTGGGCATGTTAAATTAATTGCTTGTCTATTTCTGTTGAACAATGCTTCTTGCTGAC
This sequence comes from Lepidothrix coronata, assembly GCF_001604755.1. Lineage (NCBI taxonomy): Eukaryota > Metazoa > Chordata > Aves > Passeriformes > Pipridae > Lepidothrix > Lepidothrix coronata. Next base: position 1,950,564 of record NW_016690198.1, read on the forward strand.
CACTAGAAATAAATCCTGCAATATTAATCTTCAAGCACCACTTCTACTTGATTGATGTGTGGCATAAATCCAAGATGCTCTCATCTGAGTGTCTTCTTCATGGGTGAGATTCTTTCATAAAAGTGGTTGCCTTGCAAAGCAGTTCAATGCAATGTGTGTTTAAAGTGCTTTTAAAGTGCACTTTACCAACCTATTGAGGATTAGACTAAAATAATTATCAATAGCCTGGGCCTCACAATGGCTCCAGTACAGCAGGGAAAAGGGAATTCAGACAAGAAAAAGAGACATGACATGATAATGTCTCTGTGTTCCTGTGGTAAATAAAAATCACACTGATTTTAATGTTAAGATTGTATTTTATCACTGCTAGTTTGCTGACTGGCATTTCAGAGCTAACACCATCATGTGAAGTGATGGTAGAATATAAATCTTTGATATTTATACAGTCACTTCATTAAAAATCATGAGAAACACTCTACAGATGTTTCCGGATTTGAATTAGGCAGGTTCAAAGTTGAAGGAAAGAATCATCACAATTTGCAAAAGTATCCCTGCTGAACAGGAGAATGGCACAAAGAAAGGGAATCATAAATTTATGCTCAGATTGTTGGCAAATCTGTGTTAGAAGAAGTTAGAATGAGGCAACAAGAATTTACTGTCACACTGAAAATCAAAATATGGACCCCAGGAGTGCCACCTCTTGCAATTGGACTTCAGCATTTACTGTCATGATATTCTGCTTGTCCTCTGAGAACTGGAGACCTAAATGAAATCAAGAGGGCTAATTTTCCCTCTGCAACTGTCTTCTGAGGCTCCTTCATATTTCTGTGCGGCGTTACTTTTCCCTTCTGTTATGACCCGCCTCTGAGGCAGGGCAACTGAGGTTCCTGTTAATATATCCCTTGGGGTGAATTAGAGTGATAGCACTGAACGACTGGCGTATGTGTATGAGACAGATTTATTTTAAAACAATGTAATTTCTTTTCTATAAAGGTATAAATTCTCATGTAGAAAATATGTAAGGAAGAGAAAGAAAGAGAAAGAAAGGATAAGAGTAGATAATAGAGAGAAAATGTGTCACCATCCGCAGATTCAGTGACTTGATTGTTGTAACTTAAATATCTGTGATCAGAGTAATGGTTGCAGCCTTAATCCATTGCAGGTGGAAGCCCATGGAACAAAGAATTCATCTGGTTATATACATTCAAGATCCCTCTCTAGAAAGAGAATTCTTCATGTCTGATGGAACACCATGGGGCGGTGCCTTGGGGTCCTTGGTGGTACATAGCCTCCTCTAGGGATATGTCTCTTGTGACTGCACAGATGTGTCTTATGATGAAAAGTGGGAAGCTGGCGTTGAAAAAGCATTGCTCAACCTCTGGCAGATCTGCTTCTTACTAGCCTTTCCCATTGCTTGCTTTGAAAACAACTTGTTTAAGACCTTATGTTCCCAATTATCCTGGATGCAATCAACTACAGAGCAATCTAGATAACTGCTTGGTTGCTACATCTCCCAGGCATCACATCTAGTCCCTCTTTTTCACTCTTGCCCTCTCACCCTCACCTTTTCTTTTGCCCAGTCAACTCGGACCTAAGTAGAATGAGTTTTAACCTGTACTATGGCACATGGACAAAGTAGTGGCACTAAAACTATTTAATGTTTGCACTGAGTTTAGGACAACTAAACATCAAGGCTAAGCTGATCCAGAGCCTAGGAGTACCCTACATGCAGGGAGATATAGCTAGTGCATGCTCAGTATGAGAGCACAGCTGTTGTCAAGTTCTACAGGCTGGGTCAGTTCTATCTCCTTGGGTATTAATGACATTGTCTGGATGTAGAACCAGAATTTGTCTCCCATTGTTTGCCCCATTAAGCCATCTGCTAAAAGAAATGGCTGAAACAGTGTGTAAATAATGACTCCCCAAGACTTCACACAAGCTCTACAGAAGAGCAAATTTTGGAAGTTCATAAAAGTTTAATTGATTTTTCTTTCTCCTTCATCATATTGTTGCATTCCTTTGCTAGAAACATATAAAGAAAGTTTTATTTAAAAAAAAAAAAAAAGAAAAAAGAAAGTGTCTAAAATGGTTTTACAGAATAAGAAGGTTCACCAGGACTTACGTGTGAACCCAAATTGCAACAGACTAATATTCATCTTACCTTAGTCAGAAGTACCTGCCCTGTTGTGAGTTAATGATTAATTTATGCATTATGTGTTGACTTTATGAAGTGGAATTATAACTTGGGCACTGGTAGCTGAGATTTTCCAATGTTAATCAGTAACAGAAATTGGTTATCCCAACTCATTTTGTCATGGAGTTCATATTATGCAGGTCCACATATTTTGCTGTACTCAGCAGTGTGACAGTATCTGTAACTGTGCTGAGATGGGACAATAAAACATGTCTCTGCGCTCTGAGATGCGATGTGATTTCAGGGAACAATATCAAGCCATTCACAAGTACACTTCCCTTTTCTGAACCGTACCCTTATTGTTACAGAGCTTCAGCCTCTGATGATACATCGACATTTAGAATTCAGACATTTATCTAAGCTGCAAGTGTTTTACCACTGGAAACAAACACTGATCTCAGAATCCTAACTCTGATTTCTTCATCTCTGCAAATTCAAGGCAAACTTTCTGAAATCTATAAGGTATGAAGCAGTTCTATTTTCCGAGAGCATTAAAAAAAAATTATTCATTTTCTAGATGCCAGATTTGGGAGGCAGCTTCTCAAATGCTTAGACTTTCTACATCTTTCTCTGCTCACTCAGACTCAATTTGGGTGCTTGCTTTACACCATTTTAGCAAAGAAGGGTTTAATCAGATTATATGTTGGGCCCAGTTGATTAATTACTCTGTTATTGAGGCAGGATTGTACAGGGTTTTAATGCTAAGAATCAGCTTCCCTAGTCTTACCTCCTGCCATCATCTGTCAGATTATTCTTCGTTATTTGCCCATTCATTTTCCAGATTACTCAGACAAATAAGGAGCCTGGTTATCAAACAGTGCTTTTCATTTTTGTCAATTATGGAATAAAGAGTTAATGAAAGACAACAATTTCCTGTCTTCCTACGTTATGGTATAAAAAGAGACAGCTCTTGCAATTTCCACTTAGAAACAATTCTGTAGAGAACATAAATTAAAAACTGAGATTTGGTTGGTCCTTAGCAGTCTTAGAAATGTACACGTGAGGAAAGATGAAGATGGTGTACTTTTTTTTATTTTGCCCAACCACATTTCATTGACAAACATGGTGGGGTGCAGAGTTGTAGTATGTCATCCAGAAACATGGAAATTTTGTTGTCGCAGCTTTAAGTAATGGAAACAGAATCAGGTCAAATATGTGGAGAAAATGCTGCTTCCATTTGCCATAACAAAAAAAAAAAAGAAGTCATTAACCTTACAGAACAAGGAAGATAGTTTACTAAAAGTCTTCTCTTAAAATACTTGGAAATGTGTTTTGTTGCCTTTGTATTTCCTTGTTACTGGCTAACTTCTTCAGACATCTGCTAAAAGACTGCAATGGTTTTTAGAATTACTTCCTGGAAAAGGTTTAAATGATGGAATTTCAACAACTGTGAAAAACTATTGATTTTGTTTTCTGTTTCTAACACGCAACAGGGCAGAAAGTTAAAGAATCTACTATGATATATGTAGAAATTAGTGTTTTCCTTCAGTTAGTTGTCTGCTTGATTGAGTAACAGTTTTCCAGCATGCAGTTCTTGGTATGTAGAATAATAGTAACGGCAAAGAAAAACAGTCTATTTATACATGCTGAAGAAAAATCTAGCTGGAAAGGATTGTCATAGAGAACATAAGACTCCTTTTACTGCCTGTCTGCTTCTTGATTTTGAACATAAAAGCTGGAAAACTGAATGTTCTTTTTGTAGAGATGAGATTTCAAGATTACAAGCCTAGGGCACCTGCCCAATTTGTGAAAGTGCTGAGCATCTGAAAGTCCCGTTTCCCTCAGATGTTTTCTTCTGATATCACCTGAGACTTTGATTTGTATTTTGCATACTGCAAGAGTAACCAAAATGTACTAGTTATCAAAACCAAATCAAAACATAAAACAAGCCAAGCAACAAAAAGGATGAAGTAATCACAGCTAGCTGGATTATTCTAATTTTGTAAAAATTCTTTCCTTTTAGTTTCACAATAATACTGTTTCTATAAACAAGATGATATCTGAAAGAAACATTAGCACTTCTCAATATTCCTTAAAGCAAAATGTTCTAATAATTCAAGATTCTGGGTTTAGACTCTCTCTTTCTCCAACTTTTTGCCAAGAAATCTGATAATGTTTACTAATTTGCTTTGTACTATCTTTTGAGAACTACCTATTTTTCACTATTTTCCTAGAACTTTCTAAATTAAGAAAATATTCAGGATATGTGACATTAAATTTACTTTTAAGAATTTTTGATGAAAATTATTTTGAAATCTTACTTTTCCAAACTTTTATGGTTGGTTGGTTAGATTATGGAGTTTTGTTGGATTTTTTTTAAAAGATCTGCACATTATGGGATGAGAGCAATTATTGGTGGAGATTTTCATCCCTTATACATCCTGGCCTTTGCTGTCTGAATTGTTGTGTTGACATCATATAGACAATAGTTTGAGGTATTTAAGTAAACAAAAGCATACAAAATGTAAGTATCAAGGAAAGAGAGAAGAGAGCCAAAGGCATTGGGAGGGAGTGAGGGGAGATCAGATTTCTACATAAGAACTACTTGGGAAAGAGGAGAGATGAATGGATGTATTGGTGAGACCACAAAGAGCATAATTTCACACAGAAATATATGATCAAATTTGAGACTAGAGGTCCTGAGGGAACAAAAGACCTTGACAAAAGCAAATATACCAAAATGCCTGATGACGGGCCTTACGAGAAGGACCCAGAAAGGAAGTTAATGGGTGATTGGTCCCTCCTGGTTACATCAGATGAATAAGTACCATGATTAGGGTGGGAAAGCAAAGAAGAAACTGCAGGAGGTGATGACAGGTTATTATATGGTAAATGAAAAAGAAATTAAGGAGCAAATAGGGGAGATATCTCTGATCACTTAGGGCTTGATGTGCCATTCTTCCGAAGGCATTCATGCCTCGCACAAGGAAGGCACACATGCATGTGAGGATCTTGACTGAAAATGAAAAGCTGCTGGTGTTGGACCTAGTATCTTCAGGAAAAATCAAAATGGAAACATGGATCATAGATATAAATTCTATAATGAGCTTTAGTGCCTGTGACATACACGTATCAGAATAATCAATAGGGACTTCCTAGCTTCCTACCTTCCATAGCTGTGAAGCCACACAGGGAAAAGCAGTACCATCTTAATCTTTTATGGCCTTTAAATAAACAGAAAAGCCCCTCTAATATCTGCTCCTAATCCTTCCCCACTTCACACAATCATCAAATAACGAGAATTGTAGGCAATAACACTGAAAACTTGGCAGAAAAACATATTACATGCGTTTACAATGAGAGGGAGAGAAAATACTACAGGTTAGATATAAATGGCACTGAAAAAGGTTGGAAAATATTTTTCCCCTTCTATGCAGTAGAAATCATCAATGACCCCATGAAAATTGCTGATGATCCTAGGAGCAGCTCACATGCATAGGGTCACTAAGTGTGTCTAAGTGAACTAGATGTTCTTTCTTCTCAGAAGCTCCTACAGAACAGTGGAAAGGAGACTTGCAGACTCTTTTCCACTCCATCCTATAGACACTTGGGCTTCATCTTTCCCATGCTTTCTACCGACAAAGGGAATATAGTCCATTCTGAAATTAAGTGGTACTAGGAAAACAAATAAACAAACAAAGTCAATGAGAAATCCTCTTTTACTTCTTGAATAGATAACATATTAAAAAAGTTTGGTTACAGGATCAGGTACTTCTCTATATTCCAGGTCACTTGTGGCCAAGTTAGTTTTCAATGAATGTGCATCTCACTTATTCTTCTGCACAGAAAATAGTAGAATTTCTATCATTTAACAGTGAAAACTCCAAAGCACACTTCATTGTGTTGTGAATATAATAATTTATGTAATAAGTATTTGAGATCATTTGGCATGGTATAGGTGCATACCATGATATATATGCATATGGCACAATGGCTAAAAAAATCAGTGATTCAAAACAGGTTTTTTTGACAGTCCTCTGGGGGCCTGATTTTTCACTTGGCATTTATACTAGTCCTGCACCTGTTTAGCTGTTAGGTTCTTTTACCTCTCCATTATAATATCTATATCTTTTCAATGCATACTTTTCCTGCTCCATTCATAGGCTATAACTCGGCATCAAACAAGAACTGCGCTATATATGTGCTAGCTGGAAAGCATTGTTATAAATTTGTCACATAACTACTGTTTTCAATCTTGATTACTTTTACTTTGAAGATGTGATAGTAGAAGCTAAATAGTGAACATAGCATGATTTCTTTTAAGAGGGTGGGACATAAGCATACAATTGATTCTTTCAGATTTGCCATACAAAGAGTGAATGCAGATCATTCTAAATTCTGAATTTCAAAGTATTTACTTACTATTTTTGCAAGTACTATTTCACAAAACTGAAACTAATATCAGTACAAATATCTTTCTCCCCAAGCCAGCTTTTCATCTTTATATATAGCCACATGAAGTGGAGCAATTTGAACCAAAAAAAAAAATTATCAAATAATTGGTAAAGATGTTACTAAAAGTAACAGCCTTTTGTACTACCAAGGAATTGTGCAGATTGATAAAACTGGGTTAGAGAAACAGAGGAAGTTTGAATAAATGAGAAGAGGTAGTCTATAGAAGCACAGAGAAATGCCTTCCCACTCATTGTTTAGAGAAAGGGATTATGTTTTCTTGTTTTTTGAAAAGGACTGATGGGATTTGAGAGAAGAAAGAAGGGAAAAAGACAGCACCAAAGTTAACTTGAATATTGGAAGGATAGTACAAGGGTAACTCAAAAAAAAGAGGCAATTTAGTAAAAAGTATTAATAGTTACTTTGAAGTTACACACAATATTTGCAAATTTCAGTCAGTAATTATACTTATAAATAACCCATTTGGTGATAGATTCTCCTATTCGTTAATATTCTTTCCTCTGTCCAGAAACACCTTTTGTTCCACATGAATTTCGATGAAGATATAGAATATTTAAAGCTTACTAATAATCCCTGAAAAAGCTATTTAAATGCAAGCATTATTAAGTTATTCTTTAACATGAGGGTGCATTACGTCTGGCATAAAAGTCAGATTAGCTCCTAGCAGCTTCAATACTGTCAAACTATTTTGTGAGAGCAATATTATTGAATTGACTCTACACAATTTTTGCAGGAATACAATACAAGTGTAGATTTAATAGGTGATTTTATTAGCCAAAGAGAACCTTTCTGACTGTATCAAAAACAAATGTCTTCTTTTTGCCAATCACAGTACTATTTCTTAAAAATGCATGAAGATCTGTGTTTTGTTACACACCTTCCACTGAAAAAGTTAAGATACTCTGCCTATTCAGATTTATATAATTAGGAATTTTGTAACGGTAGATGAAATGAAAACCATTGTATAGTAATGATGTTATCAAATCAAAAAGCTTTTCTTTCAGAAATGTCTTCAAAGTTTGTTAACTCAGTGAAGAAACTCAGAAAGTAATCCTAATCACTGGGGTTTTTTTTCAAAGACATTTCCTCATTCAGACAGTGGCAAAAACTCAAATCGCTAACCAGGGCAAAGACAAGGAATACAGTCGTTCACAGATTGCTTCATTTTAAGGTCCTATATACGTAGATGATTCTGAAAGTATCTTAGTTATAAAAAGAAGATATTACATATGTGAAACAGTGCAGGTTTATGACATTTTGTGGTCCTTATTTCTGAAACACTGGAAACAGATTGTAAGTGCCAATAATGTAATTAAAATTCTGCATGTTCATATGCAAGTACACAATATGCAAACAATTGGCTAAGAGCGTATATGATGCCTACTTAGTCAGTAGATTACTAAGGATCCTGATAAACAATATTATGCATTACAGCTTTTAAAATCATAGTGTTTTAGTGTTTTCCTCCTTTTCCAGTAATTCTCCTTGTCCTATTTATGTAACTTCTCTTTTTTATTTCTCTATCCCAGAATCCTTGATTTATTCTCAGAGTGTACCTCTTCCTTTTCTTGAAAGACCAGTTTCACCTTTTCTCTTTCCTTGCAACAATTGCTCCAGTCATCTGTTCTAGGTGTTTCTTCCTCTTCCATGTCCTGAGCACTTCTGAGGTGTCTGTGGAAGTAATTCTTGTTGTCATTGTTTTGCCTTTGCATAGCCTTGAGGACAGTAACAGCAGGGTAATTCTTGAACCTTAGAAAAAAATGACAAAAATCATATTACTGAAAGACTAGAGTGCATTTAGAAAGAATATGGAAGAAGGAAAATACTGTCCTTAGATTGCAGAAAGATTGAAGGTCATAATTATAGGTATTGGGAAGAGAAAATTAATTTAATAGCTGGCATCGGACATCAAAATATCTCCAGCTAGACATTCCTAAAAGTTGCTTTGGAAATGATAACGTATGTTAATAAAGTCCTCATGAAAGCATAGAATCTGAACTCAATCACAGAGGCAAACTAGAGAAATTACCTATGAAACTTTAAAATGAGAATCTCTTATTTTTTCCCAAATTACTCAGTGGAATTTAACACAAATTTTCTTAGACATATAGATAAATAGGGAAATGGATGAACATGCAGACTCACTAATGCCCTGGAAAATGTCCCATGACCAGGGGAAAATTACTGTATTGGTAGCTGTTAAAGCAAGTGGCCTTATGAAGATAAGTAATTTCAGTTTTAAATTCTGTGATCATTGCTGATTAGAATAGTTGTGTGCTGGTTTGAAGGTAAACCAGCAAAATAAATGAACCCATCTCAAGTAAGAGTTACAATTTACTGAAAAAAGGTTACAAGAAATGCAACGATACAGGGAAATACGGTTTTAACCCACAAAGACAGATGTATAACCCAGCACCCTGGGACAAGAACAGTATGGTGTTTGTCCACCCCTGTGCTGAGCACCCCATGGTCCCTGTGGGGGCAAAGTAAAAGGAAAGGAAACTTGTTGGTCCAGATGATGATCTCAGTTCTATCGAAGTAATGATTGCAGTCTTGTTGAGAGTGGCAGTCCTGTTGGAATTCTGGGCCTCCTCTGGATTCAACAAGTGTTAGCACTGCCCGATATTTTTGGTACCAGAAGTCCCCAAAAACCAAAAATTATATATGCTCAGGTTTAGGTGGGAATGCCCAGCACCTCCCCCAGGACAGAGGTGTTAAATCCCAACAGGTGATTTAACTCTGTGAGTCATGGGATATTTCTGGAGTCTTTGATGATCTAGGTCATTGCAGCTGCCTATTATGCCAGTCCAGTATGGCCCATTAGCAGAGATGACCCCTCAGGATGGGTGTGAAAGTGCAATGCCTCCCAGGAGGGGAGTTATCACAGCTGAGTCATTGGTGTCTTTAACACCCAGCTTGTAGCCTGAGGTGTCAGGTGTGGCCTGGGCAGTTGCTACAAATGATCCATTATTAACAGTCCATCAGAAATGACACAGGGTGTAGAATACACAGTTTTGGTTATACCCACATAGTGATAAACTGGTCCTGGCCCCTATAACTAGGATAAGTTAATTGGAAAATAATAGTGTCCAAAAATTCTTTGAAGGCCTAACTGTAAAGATACCAGTTCATATTGCATCCTGCCCCTGCAGGGCACAAAACTCCAAAAAAATTCAATATTCTGGCTGACTAAAGATTTTTCTGTCTTTAAGTCAAAACGGTTATAACAAAGGCTTTGAGTTATCTTTTTCAGATCTGGCCTGTAAATTTAATTCTGGAGAAATCTAGGGACATTTGACTTCTTGATTCACATTGTAACACACTTTACACAGAGAAAAAAAAGGAGTTAATGAAAGAAATTACTGGAAAATCTTTATTTTCTAATCTGTCTGTATGACATCTTTCAGGATCTTTGGCCACTCACACAAACACTTAAAACCAAGGAAAAAAATTCAAAGCCCATCATTGAGACGATGGATTCGATTCCAAGAAATTCAAATTTCTTCAATTGTGTAATCTGCATTACTTAATAGAGCAGGGAGGCAATTAAGAGCAGTCCCCTATTCATTTTAATTAGGCTAACTACAGGTGAGGGAGTCATATAGGAAAGGGAGGAGCATTCAGTAGAGAGACTCTTTTATGTTATGTCTCCTCCACTGTGACAGAGCTAAAGATATCTAGTGCTTGACTTTTAACCTTTTAATGCTAGTAAGTAAATGAATATTATCGTGACTTTGAAATCGAAAGCCCAAGGTGCTCTACCTGATGCTGAGGGGAAAGGGAAGGGGAAGGAAGAAAGGCAGGTGGTATATTAATTCTTTCGAATCAATGACACTTCTGCGTTATGTATAACTCTTAATTTCAGCTTCCTCATATGCTTACATGTTCAATAAGCTCCTTTGTAAATTGACTAGAAATTAAATAAATGCTTATTTTGTGCTCTCAGCTGCATTTTAATGCCAAATTAAAAAGTACAGTCAAAGCTGTAATTTCCAAAGCTGAAAGAGATACAGAGCTGAGATAATATTTCCTTTTCAAAGGTATCAATCAAACTATGAGTTACCTAGTGGTATCATAACTCCAGTGATCACTCTTCCTATTGTAGAACTTTGAATCTATGTCCTTCCACTTTGCTGGTGTGCTGATAGGCAGAGATGTGGGGAGGCAGACAGATAAGTTAGAAAAAGGATACATAAACATTCATTAATAGAAATATGAAGAATAATAAAAAAAAAAAAAAGAGGAGAGGAAGGAGAGACCATTGATACCATACCAGAGTTAAGAAGTAATGGTCTCCTTTGAACTGTTAGACAACCTTTGTTTTTTCCATTTTATTATCATACTTGACAGCCTCAGATTTTTTTATCTACTTATTCTGAGAAAGGAAAGCATTGTTTACAGGTGAAGCAAAGACCCTTTCACTTCAGTTCAGTGCAGGAGCACCAAAGAATTTTTTTTTCATGCAATATTTTATATTTTCTCTTTCTATACCTTCCACAGTTTTTACAGCCAGAACATCCCATGACCTTCTAAATGTCCTTTCAAACAGTGGAGGCCACATAAATTCTTACAGGCTCAGGAGCATTCTTCACTGTTAACACACGTGTAGGTAGGTAGTGTACACTAAAAAAGGTAAAGTACGTGATGGCACTGACAGTGCGTGGGAGAGAAAATCAGGTTGAACACATTGCTATTGTTTTGTCCTTCTATTCTGACAAATATTTCTCATGAAGATGTGCACAAGATACAATATTCTCATAGTACAATCTTACCCTTCTTTTTCTTCCTGTCAGCTACACCTCTGAACCTCAGAATTCTATACATAATAATTTTACATTTTAAAGGGTCAACTTCTCCTTCCATTTAGAGTACAGGAAACTTCCTGTTAACTCCATGCAACGTACAGTTGAAAGTCTAATGAGTCTACACAAATCTTTACTACTAACCATGTTCCCATTCACATATCCTTTGCTCTTCTGCTCCTCTTGACTCAGTGCTTCTTTAATGAGAAATTATCAGTAAAGTGATCAGATCATTAGCTAGCCTTCAAGCTAGTCCTTGTTTTATACTACGTGATGGTTACAAGCTAATGATCAAGGTTAAATAACTAAAATCATACAGAGTAGTCTGAGGTTACCACCCCTACAAATTTTTGAGAAAAGAAACCATACACAGAAGTGGCCTCTTTTACCTTTTAATAGCAATGCTGTTGTTAACACCAAAAGGAGTTTTATGCATAAGTTCAGATTTTTTTCCTTGCCTGATAAAAATATCCATTCCTGTATGAAAACATCCATTCCTATATGCAACATTAGTATTGACAGTAAAATCAGATCTGGTATTCTTGGACAATTAAAATTCATAGAATCTGCTTTACAGCAGAATGTCCAAAAGAACATCTCCACTACCTACTCTGAGACTGAATAGAGCAACATTTCATGTTGTAAAACTTATACCAAGGCCTATGTTAATGTATATGCCAGCATGCAGTACTTTCTAACTGTACAAGACACAACAGAAAGTTTAAGAACAAATATGCAATGATTCAATTTCAGTTCAACTCTAAAAATGAAAAAAATTTATACCAGCTTAAAAAAAAAAAATTGCTTTTATGACTTATTTTATTTTGAATCTCTCACTAAGTAGGCCTGGGATTCAAAATGGGTATAAAGATTTTTAATCCCCAAGAAAGACATCCAGATGCACATCAACAGCATTCAACCTTCAGAGGGCAGCTGGTAAACTGGATTATACCGTTTTTGAAAAGCACTATGACAAAGTTGTTTATTCAGCAAAACAAACTGTTCTCTGTGTCCGTTAACAAGGCTGGCTTTGTGCAGCACAGACTTCTACAGTGCTGACTCCTGTTTGGAACCATTTCACACTAATTAGAAATAAGAGAAAAAGACTGTGTTCGTAAACAGCCCCGCTCGAGACCTCTTTCAAACCTCTCTTTCTGAAAATTAACTCAGTTGTAATCCTCTATGAATAACATAGTTGCACAAACAGGACAGGGAAAAATATATTGTTAATAATTGTCAGCTTGCTGTGCAAAATGCCAATGCAAATTGTATATAACATTACCCTAATCACATGAAATTACAAACTATTAAATGCTGTGCAGTTCCATGTTCTAAGGCTACAACCATGGTGATTTTTGAAGTGTTTAGCAACAAGAGGAATATGTGATGAATAAAAGAGTTACTATCATGAAGGAAATCAAATAATTGAATGATGCACTAAACTAGGTGTAGATCTCCATATATGATTGTTATGGAACACTATACAACCAACAAAATAAGAGTGCACTTTAGGCAGCATTTGTTTATAGAAGTAATCCCCCTTAAATCCATGGTGCTACTTGTGGAAGTGCCAGATGTTATAAATCACATCATAAATGTACTTCAGAATACATTTGAAAAGGCAGAAATTCTGAACATATTTATTAAAAAATATAGTAAACTACCACTACAAAACATTTTGCAAATTATTTGGTATGAATCCAGTAGTTTTCCTTATAATTCACTCTCACTCTAAAATCTGAAAAAGAATCCAACAAAAAAATAATTGGGGAAGAAAGTTTTCTTCCAGTCACAGGAGAGAGTGTAACTTGTGATTTATTTGCTATATACTAACTTTCTGTTCCTAAATCAAACCAGCATCTGAGACCTAGCAAGAGTTATGTTTCTTGTACCTGCATAATAAATGACAAATATAGATGAGAAACAGAAGTAAAAAGAAAAATAAAATCAATTGAGGCTCTTTTTAAGAAAGATATTACTGACTAGACTTAACATGTAGCACTCCTGTATGTTTTTCTCTCTCATGGCCAATCTTTTCCTTATGTCATTCTGTTGTTAAGGAAATAAAAATTTATAGAATTTCTCTTATGATGATGACAGTAGTGTTACACTGCATAGGACTTGTGATGTCAGTTTCAGGATTGTTTGTAAAATTATGGGAGGACTAATTCTATTTCCTAATGAACCTTGCATCTTTCCATTCCTTTACCTGAAAACAAAAGTGGGCCTTTATGACAACTTGTCAAAATGAACTGAGTTTCCTTTCAAGGACCAAAAAGAACTGGAATAATTTTTAGATCCCACATACTGTGATTGAAAAGATAGTTCTAACTATTTGAGCTTGCTTGCAATGGGCACACTGAATTGAGGAGACAATATGCTGTCACTCTAATGCTTTAGGAAATGAATTCTAAACATCCTCAATTTACATGTCTGAAGTTGTCAGCCTTAATTTGAGGAATAAGATAGTCTGTAGATATGTTTCCATAACATCTCTCAATTTAATTCTGAAATACTGATGAAAAAATCTTTTTTGCAAATTATTCTAATGTCTCTAACTAGTGAAAACCATTAAAGATGATCACCCCGTGTTCTTTCCATTAATTTTTCCAACTAACAAAACAAATTAATAACATTAAATTTCAAACATGAAAGAAAAATCAAATTTCATGTGGTTCAAATATCCTTTTTGTGCTCTGATAAAGTGATAGCATCAAATCCCAATAAGTTCTTAGTAATTTCCTAGAAGTAATTTCCTTTTTTTTTTTCTATAGAAGTCTGGGATACAACTTATTACATACATTGTTAGTAGCATCGTTAATGTAGTAGAAATCCTACTGCAGCTATTTTAATAGTATGTTACTAGGTCTCTGTTTACTTTAGTTTTATTTTTAACAAGGCAGTGGTGCATTACAGTGAAAGCTTTGATCTTTCACGTAAATTTTAATTCTTATCTGCTAATTGTAGTATATTTACTAAAAAGTATGGAAGACCTTTATCTCAATTTTACTAACTTCTTTTCATTATCAGATTTCATCATTTGTTTCTATTGTCAATGCCAGTACATTTTATTATGTGTGAGCATAATGGGTACTTTTTCTATGTGTTATTTTTCTTCTGAAAAAAAAACGCACACAACACTCATTGTATGTACTCATTTTCTTGTAAAACTAGGCAAAACCATAGAAATAATACAAAAAGGAGAAAAATACTGTTTAAAAAGTTCACACTGTGACTTTCCAAAGAATGTTCTGAAGTAAAAGCAAAGTCACAATGTAAAAAAAAATAGATTGATAGTACACAACTATAACTGGAATGTTCTTAACAGCAACTAGATCACTTCCTTCACATATTTTTGTTTGTCTAAAGGTAAGAAGAGGAAGCATTTTAGCGAGGCAGACTTTGTAGACTTTCCAAAATACTACATTTTGCCAATGGTGCATACTTGTACTGTCTGTGAGCAGTGTGGACTACCTGAAAAATCTTACCATTTTCAGAAAGCAATATCATCCATAATGGTATCATCAGCTGGTCAACAATTTATGGTCAGTCTTCTGATATTTTTGAAAACACTGTCCTCTACTGGTTGTGATTTTGGAATCAAATACTCAAGAATTGCATTTCCAATTACAGGTCTTCATGGATAGGTTAATATTGAATGAAAAACTTCAGTGAAAATAGAAAGCATTAATTATTTTCAGTATAAGTATATGAACTGGCTCTCTAACCAATATACATTTTCTTCTCATATGGCAATAACCATTAGTAATAACAAAGAATATCCAAGTTCAACCACGATTGTTGTTTCAGTCCCATTTACTTTTTCTCCTTTCAGTGTTCCTCTTTCACATAATTTTTAATATTCCTCTCTCTTTTTTTTCTTTTTCCCTAGAAATAGCAATCCACAAACCCTTGAAACTGAACTTTCCAGTAATAAAATTTATTTTATGTTTTAGTATGATGATGATACTCTAAGGGACTCTAGCAAATTCATAGCCAAGTAGCAAAAAGATACAGTTAGCTCTCAAGGGCGATAATGCAGAGATCCCAATTTTCAAATTGTTTATTGAATATATCTACCATGTCTTATGAAATAAGAGAGAAAGTACAGAGAAACATAGGGCCAGAGTATTAAGGCTTTTAGTTAAAAATCCGAGGAAATGACCACTGCCTTTCATCAAAAAATGACCTAGGTAGGAATAGAACAGAGTGCAGAACATTTCCATAACTCCATGTCCCTGTTCTTATGTGGAGAACACAGCTTAGAATCTCTATGGACTGACGGACTTGCTAATAATAAATTGTATGTATTTCACATGCAGGTGCTTTTCAATTTTTATTATCAATTCTCTACTGCTATTATCTTTCACTGTCCACCCAGTCTTGGACTTAAATTGGAGAATAAATCATCAGGAGATCTGCTAGTTCTGAAGCCTATCTTCAAACCTCTCCTGGGAAGCTTTTGTGCAAATACTAAATTAAGAACTTGAGCATTTTCATGTCCTTGTTCATTCAATAGATGGTTTCAGTTTTCTAACTGTAATTCTCCATTTTCATGTCATACACATGGATAGAATTGCAAAAAAGTTTTCATCATGTGTCTGACTTGTCCTATTGATTATAATAAAGTAACTGGGCAGTCCTATTAGAGAAAAAGCATATATAAATACAGATCTATTACATTCCTCCTGACTATCAAATGCTTTCATTGATCTAATTTTTTTTGACCTTTTACAGGACATCAGTTCATTATAGCACCAAAAATCCAGTTTCTGGCATTAAAATTGTTTTAAGACCACTATTTCCCATTCTTTTTTAGCTGAATACATTTTGCTCAGAATAAAAGTAACAGAAAAAAGCGTGGACTGAATAGAAGTCCTTTGTTAGTGCTTTTGAACTCTCTAGTTTTGGACTACAAAGAGTCCAGTGCACTGCCTCTCACCACCACAGAACAGAAGCACTGAGTGCTGTCTTTTTTTTTTTTTTTTTTTTTTTTTTGGATCTAGATATACAGGATACATTACTGAGTGCCTGTAAAAAGATTTATGAACCTTGATGGAAATCAGAGGTGAAAATGACAGTTCAAATGTCTGGTCTGGTTTTAAAAGATCTATGGTAATCTATTTTTACTTATAACAGATACTGAGAAGGAAAAAAAATAGAGCCAGCAAAGCAGTGTTCAGACTTATATTACACCCTTTGTCTGCTCCTGCCCTTTCCTGGAGCTGTAAAGCCCAGAGCATTCTCTGCAAATGAAAGTGATTCTAGAGAGGTTACCAATATATGTTATTTCTTATTAGTTATCTCCTTAGGATATTGCTAAGACACAAAGCCTATATGATTCTTTTCAGCTACAAACAATGAGTCAGGATCCATGCTGGCTTGAAGCATGTGTCATTCTTGGATTTCAATGCAATGGCCTGGAATAGATTTTTTTTTTTTTTAACACTTCCTATTTTATGTATGAAGTTTTATGGAACAGTTTATCAGATGGAATGCTGGTTAGTCAATTAATATTTCAATAGCTTTTAACAACTGACCTTTAGCTTTACACCTCAAGAAAAAAATACAAATCTTTGAGCAAGAACAATTTTTGTTCTATTATTTCCTGTGAAACATCAATATCTTTTAAATTCAGTTTCCACCATGAAGCACCACCCAGTTCTATTTTCTTCCACTCATCCAAACTATTTTTACTGAACATGGAATTTCTGGCAAAAACAAAATAAATTCTGTTTTGCAGAAAACCTCATTTCCATTCCTTTAAAGAAAAAGGGAAAATTTTTCCTTTCATTTTTAGTTAGTTCTTTGTCAAAAGACATTCACACCAAAATAATTTCTAGAGAGTCTCTAGCTTCTTCTTCTTTATTTCCATGTACTGACAACCTTGTGGAGAATTTATAATCTATTGAACTCTGAAGAGCAAAAAGTATCAAGTGTTCAAAATGTCAGTCCTGGCAACTATACCTCCTGAACAAATGTTTATCATTCATATATTTCATTATTTGCTTAAAAAATAGTTAAGGTAGTCAGCGACAAATGTCTCCCAATCATTCTCAGTGGACTTCCTGTCTACTAAGACTCCAAATATCTTTTGGGAATAATATAAGAAAGACAATCAGTGACTTTTATCACAACCATGCCCCTTCTTTAGAAGCCTATGGGTGCTCTGCATGATCTACATTTTGAGACAGGTAGAAGTAGCAATGTCAATTTTCTCAACTTGAAGGAGTTTGGGTGCTTAATTTTTAATGGAGATAGCTCTCAAACTGCCAGATAGAGAACATCACAAGTGTTTAGTATCAAATTTTTGCTGGGTCTGTAAAAGCACATCTAAAAGTACAGATCTTATTATTATATTTATTGTATATATGAGACCTACTGTAGGTACTTCATAACATGTGGGGATCATTATGAAGATAAGGATTCCCATTGATAGTCAATGAATATCTTATATCAGTTGCTGTATAAACACAGGCCTGAACTCAAGAAGTTTGTAACTCTGACTGTAGAAGACCAACAATGACAAGTTTTTAGCACAGAGATGCTTGAAAATTAATGACAGACAAATAAGGCCTTATCTATTCAGACAGCTTAATGTTAATAAGTTTGGGTTAGAATTTACAGTCCACTAACTCCTCCATACAAAAAGCACCTTTAAGTGAGGTACTTTTAAGGTAGAACAAGTTGCCTCATGCTGTTTCCTCACAGGGAGTTAATGCAGAGTAACCAATGTACTGTAAATTTGCACCCCAGTTTACCACGGAATAACTTCCCTCAGTAGATAACTCTTGATACAACATGTATAGGGAAATCAACAGCTAAGGCTCAGTAATTAGTATTAAAACTATTCAGGTTCTCAAGTTTTCCATTCCCTTTTTTTCACCTGCCTCTATTTGCAGCTTTTTGTGTAGGATGAGTTACAGTTTCAGATTTGTCATATGGTTATTCCTCTCAAGATCTAAATGATCACATGCAAAAAAATTGGCATCTACAAGAAAGAAAAAATAATGCAGTTTTCTAATTGATTCCAGAAGTGCTTATTTCCTGTTTGTAAAATATTTTGTCAACACATGAAGAGGTGGAAAGACTTCTATTCTACTTGACTGATCAAGATACTACAAACAAAAAGATTATCAATAACCAAGAACAATCAGTTTAAATTTGTTTGTAAATAAATCACAAAACGAAACATGCTTCCACAAAGTCATCAAATCATCGCAGGAAGAAAAGAAGTATTAACAAAAAATCTTATTCTTGGTATGTATAATTCACAAGCCGCCATAAAATAAGGATAGACTTATTTATAAGGGCAGGAAGAGGGTCTGAAATCTGCATGTAAAAAATCATGTAACAACCAAACTTAATTATTGTTACATTGAAATTATTTTTTTAAAATGGTCACATTTGAATAACAATTGCTCTATTTTGTACTGCTTCAGGGATACATAAGCAGACCCACTAGAAAAGAGACCATTAAAATGCAAATGAAAATTTGCAATCACCTGAGAACTGGCTTTTCTTTTTTCCCCCCCAGGGCTAAGATGTAAGTGAGATCAAAAGACCATTTGGGAAACTTAAAAAATAACAGTTCTGAGAAAGTTGGTGCTTTAGCGTTTGTGTTTTCCATAGTCAACAGGGCCAAGTATGGCAATCCATTCATTTCTGAAGGCAGGACATTTCAGCAGATAGCAAATATTCGTCTTAAAATAAAAATTATTTAAAAAACTATACTGAAAACTCCATTGATAAGTACACAAATCACTATATTTCCTTATATAACACATCTATATTGTAAAGAAAGTAAGCATCAAGAGAATAAAGATGTTTACACAAAGGAGTCTTTGTACCATAAGGATGCCAAACAGGTTTTTAATACTGAACAAACAGAACTGACAGACTCAAACTTCTGACAGAAGAAAACAGTGCTCAGAAGATGACATACTGGAGCCTAAACAGGGACAAATTTTATGTTTCTCTTATGTGTCCTGAAAGACTAGTCCACATTTCAATGGACCGGCACTGGGAAGAAGCAGAAGGCAGCATAGCAGTTAAAGTTGCGTGGAGCCCAGAGAAGGTACACAAAAAAGGACATTTGTATTCCCTGCGGTGAGTGGAGCTCTCTAAGGTTTTCATCATCATTGTGAAAATTTCAGCATACATTTCTCCAGAGGCCACGTGGGTCAGAAAAGTAGTGGGATAAGGGAAGAGTAACAGTTTCCTCCTGCCACCCTGACCTGTTGAACTATCTGCTTCATGAGCACAAAGTAGATGAAGAGGTTATAGCATGTGTTTTCTTTGGGACTGTAAGAGTATTTTGATGCCAGTGTCGAACGATGGGCACCATACAGGATGCAGGAGTTAGTGGCCAGCTTGTGATTTAGAGCTTCAGAGAAAGATTTTTAGTCTGGGATGACACAGTAGATACAATCCAAGCTCACTAGGCTACAAGCTATAGTAGAATTCTACTCTAGATAGTTGTGTTAATGAAAAATTTCCATGCTTACATTCAGAAGAAATGGTGTATTCATTGAGGGTTTTTTTTTGTTTTGACTTATTTAATATAATTTGGGTACCACTGATATCCTCTAGTCTTGCACGTCCTGGTTTGTGAGGGCAACAGGGCAAGAAAAGCTAAACAGTAATTTTTGACAGGAATGTTGCAACCCATAACCAAACTGCTCCACCTGCTGAGAAAAAAAATAAACAAGGGATTGCTATTAAAAAAAGAAATAAAAAAAAAAAATCAGTCTTCTAGCCCTATAGCAGCATATTTAAAAAAATAGAAATTAATTTAAATAATCATCCATATGTATATCAAGTATGGTTAGAAAACGATTCTGGTAGAATATTAAGCAATTAAGTATGAGAAGAGATGTGAGTGTTTTGCAAAGAACAGAGAAACACCTTGGTAGGACAGATGTGTGTGTTGAGATAATGGAATCAGAGAATCATAGAATCATCAAGGCTGGAAGAGATCTTTAAGATCATCCAGTGCAACCATCAATCATTGTAACCCATAAACCACTAAATATTGTTCATAGAATGTTATGGTCCATATGCTTGTTTGGTCCGTAGGCTTGTTTATTCTATAGTAAGCTAGCAACTGTCATCCCTTTTTAGAGTGAAAGATGGCCATCTTCCATATGAACAGCATCCAGTTCCAAATGACTTTTCAAAAGTTTCAGAATGGGTTTTCTGATCTACATCAGAGAAGAGCAGAATGACAACTTGAAAAAGAGAGGTTCTGAGGTAGAGATATTTGTGTGTGTACCATTCTTGCAGGATATGTATGTGCATACACACACAAAGCTGTGTATTTTTAATCACAGAATCACAGAATAAACTAAGTTGTAAAAGACCTCTGAGATCATCAAGTCCAACCTATGAGCCAACAGTACCTTGTCAACCAGACCATGGCACTAAGTGCCACATCCAGTCTTTTCTCAAACACCTCCAGGGATGGTGAATCCACCACCTCCTTGGGCAGCCCATTCCAATGCCCAATCACCCTTTCTGTGAAGAACTTCTTCCTAATGTCCAAACTAAACCTCCCCTGGCACAACTTAAGACTGTGCCCTCTCATCCTGTTACCAGTTGCCTGGGAGAAGAGGCTGCCCCCCACCTGGCTACAACCTCCTTTCAAGTAGTTGCAGAGCGTGATGAGGTCTCCCCTGAGACTTCTCCTCTCCAGGATAAACAACCCCAGCTCCCTCAGCCTCTCCTCATAGGACTTGTGGTCCAGACCCTTCACCCAGCATCGTTGACCTTCTCTGGATATGCTCCACTACCTTAATATCCCAGCCTCCTAAACTGGGGTGCCCAGAACTGGACACAATACTTAAGGTGTGGCCTCACCAGTGTCGAGTACAGAGGAAGAATCACTTCCTTGTTATTCCTGATACAGGCCAGGATGCCATTGGCCTTCTTGGCCACCTGGGCACACTGCTGGCTCATGTTCAGCCTTCTGTAAATCAGTACCCCCAGGTCCCTTTCTGCCTGGCTGCTTTCCAGCCACTCTGTCCCCAGCCTGTAGGCCTGCATGGGGTTGCCAGATCCAAGTGCAGGATCTGGCATTTGGTCTTGTTGAACCTCATACTGCTGGATTCAGCCCATCTATCCAGCCTGTCCAGATCCCTCTGCAGAGCTCTTCTACTCTCCAGCAGATCAGCACTCCCCTCCAACTTGGTGTCATCTGCAAATTTGCTGATGGTGGACTCAATCCCCTCATCCAGATCATTAATAAAAATATTAAACAGGACTAGGCCCAACACTGATCTCTGGGGGACACCACTAGTGACCAGCCGCCAACTGGATGCAACACCATTCAAGGGCCCAACTTGGACTAATGAAACTAAATAAAATTATTGTGCTCAACAAAAGTAAATCAAAGCAGGCTGTCAGCAGAAGCAAAGCAAAAGTATTTTGTCACAAAATGCTCATAAGAAAGGGAAGAGAAAGCAGGTGTGCAAAACTCCTTGTCTCTACAGCATAATCACCTGCAGGTGAATAATAGCTAATATGTACTCTCAACTGCGGCAACTTTTATAGTGCTCTGGACATTTTTCATTTGCTCTTATTTCACTATTCATTTGGCACAAGGGACCGTTAAAGTCAATGAAATTACCCCAGACTTGCAATTCTACATCCAGTTCAACCTCTCCTTTTTCACAGCTTATAACAACTTGAGACGATGGAAGTCCTTCTGATGAGCAAATGCTATTGCTAATCTACTTGTTGTTATTAAATGCTCTCTTCATTAGTCTAGCATGGATTTAAAATCACCCTAATAGATACACCATGCTTATTGTACCCATAGCACCAAGTGTTAAGAATTAATAGAGATTTCATGATGAATAATTATTACACTTAACAGTATTTTCCTTGTGGAGTTCTTGCAAGTTATCACATTAATAAAACAGGGACTGTAAACATCAATGTTGAAAGAAACTTCATTATCAGGGCTCTCAGAGAAACACTTTCCTGTCAACTTTATGGCATCTAACACAATGCCATAAAGTTTTAAACTTATTAAAGAATCCTCTTGCCTTATTCTTCATCAACTCCATTAAGTTATATGCTACCCCAATAATTGGTGCTGCAAATTTTGAATCTAAGTCCCCAACACCATGCTCAAAGAACTCACATCTGAATCTCCAGTCTTGAAGTCATACGTTATTCTTGACCTGGAAATCATGAAAATATTTACACATGTGCTTTCTTGAACCATGTAGTATGTAGGCAGTTGAAATACCTTGCCCCAGTCATTTTCATCAGAATGCCAAAATAGTGAGCATGAAATTCATTGCAAAATAAGCTGCATACAAGCGTGTACTGTTAAACCACTGTACACTTAAAATAAGGATCATTAATAATAGACAATCTTAAAATGGTGTTTCCATGCAGTTAATATCTTGAAAAGTTATAGAGCAGTTGGAGCTTTAAGAGAAATAAACACTTGCATATAATTATATCTTTTGTTATTACATGGCTTTGGTATTCCAATACTGATATTCTAACACTGTTATCAGGAAAAATAGTTTAAATTGTTCTGCTGGCCTTTAAAAGTCAACTTGCTAGTTGTTGTTGCTGTTTTAAAAATATGTCTGACACTTTGAAAAAAGCAGGTATTGAAGAACTGTCTCTATAGATGCAATACTGCTCTCTTGTACAACATTTAAATTTATAAACAACACACAACTGAATTCTGATCTCATTCAAAAGAAAGGCAAATCCCTAATTAACTTTGATTTAAATCACAGGTGGTCCTGTTATACATCTTGAATTGAACAAAAAATTGTAGTTTCATCTTAATCCTATTGTTTCACTGTACTTTGATGCTTAGGTGATCTAAGGATCTGGAGATATCTTTCTTTCACGAAATAAATTTAGATTCTTTCAAATTATCTCAGAAAAATATTATTCAAATATATTCACCAAACTGAGGAAACAAAGCACACACAGGAAAAGAACCCATATCACATCAAATAACTTGCATTAGCCATATCCAGTAGAGCCTTTAATGTCAAAAGGTACTGACTACAGAAACCATACAGTTTACTCTAAGACATGTTCATGAATGATGTTTTGTTATTTTTTTAGAAATCTTTAAAATTATTTGTAAAAATAAATTTGCTGCAGATAAATATGTCACTTAACATTGAACATTTAGCCTGTGCAGAAATTTACTTGGATAATTATCCATCAGTTACCATATTACTTTGAAATATGATTTCCCCAAATTCCTCAGAGAGAACAACACTAAGTTCATCTCAACTTCTCCATTGCAATCGATAAATATCTCTACAGGTGATGGTATCAACATTCCTTTCCTTAACAGAGCCATGAAACCCCGCCACCTCTTACACACAAAGCCCATAACATCCTGAAAATCTAATTTTTTAAAATATTTAAAATACTTAAATATTGTTTCAAATCTTGTCACAAACATAGGTATGCTTTTGTGTGCATAGATGAAGTTGGTCAATCTGCTTCCAAACACTTTTTTTGGAAAGGTGGAGGTAGAGATAAAAATCTTAGATCCATTCCCTAAAATTCTGAATATGGAAATAACAATGCTTTCTTCAGAAAAAAAAATCCAGCTCCTGTAGGAAAAACATACCACCACCACAAAAAACCAAACAAAACACAACAAAACAACAACACAAAACAGCAACAACAAAAAAACCACAGAAAACCCCACAACCAAACAAAAAAGAATTTCCTCTTTGTTTATGTGATTTCAGTAGATCTGTCTTGTTATTTTCTCTCTTTCTTTCTCTCTTTCTTTCTCTCTTTCTTTCTCTCTTTCTCTCCTTTCTTTTCTTTCTTTCCTTTCTTTTTGTAAAGTTAATATAGCTCTGTGGATATTCTTATTGTCCGATGCAGTAGGGATAGCGATTTAAACCTCATTGTTGGGACCTGAAATGCAGTATCTCAAACTGAGTACCACACACAGAGCAGCAGTTATAATATTTCTATTTCCTCTTCTGTTAGCCTAGAAACAGTAAAACTCCTGCTGGCTCTCTTATCAGAGATGTGGACAAACTGAAGGAAAGATCAAGATCACCTCTAGTAAAAACAAGATTAACATCATGTGTTTTAATTTAAATGCTCAGCATTTCTAGCTCAATAGAGAATGACTCATGAATTTCAGTAGAACATTTGGTCCTTTTCTTTCCCACCTATTTAATTCACAGTATGCATTTTTCATTCTATAAATCTACGTTTCACAAATTCTGGCAAATAGTCCTTCCATGAGTAGTCTAATTCAAAAGATTTAAATGTGCTTTAATATTGATATTGAAAATATTGATTGTGATGGGAAGCTATTTATTCATCTGCAAAATCAGTTTAGGTTACAAAACTAAGAGAAATGAAAGATACATTTACTTTTTGAAGTAAATGTATTTATTTCACTGGTAAGATTTCCAACAGGCCCAGTCATAGAACTTGGAGAAGGACCCTTTACCTATACTTGCAAGCAGAAGACTGGAAATGCTATTGATGATCCAGAGATCACAGAATAGACTAGGAACTCATCCAGAATTTGCAGTTCCTAATCTCATATTGCTTATGAATTGCAAAATCAAAAAATCAGTCGAAATTCCTTTTATTTGGTGAGCAATTTTGGTTCTTATTCACTTGCATGGTGTTTTGTATCTCAAGAAGCCCAATCTGTCTGGATCCATAATTGATAGATCATATGAATATCCTGGAAAGCTTCAGTTAACTGAAGGTTTTCTCCTGTGTAATAGAAGGTAGGCTAACCACTACGGTGACATGATGCCTTTATCCCTTTGTCAAACGAATTGACAGGAGTTCAAGGTGCGCTAAGAATATCAGATTGAACTTGTTAGCCAACACCTTTGAAAGCAAAGGTGGAATCAGAAAGAAATGTTATTTTTTTTAATGTAATGTAGAAATAGATCAAAATACAAAAAACTAATTATTGCCTGTCCTTTTTCAGAATTCCACAGTACATGCAAATTGTAGCTATCCTGGCTTCATCATCTTTGCTGAAAACATTCCTATTGCCATTTATTTTGCCTGAATGATGACAGTTTTTACCAAGTATAGAGGGAAGCTTCAAGGTAGTAGATGTCAATTATTTATGAACTAGATTCAGTGAGTCATTAATCATGAGAGTAATTGAACTGGCTTTGACAGTGCTACTTGTTTCAGTAATTACAAGTAAAGAGTTCACAGCTTGATGCATAGCTAACCATCTACTTAATATGAAGAAAGGGCAATCCAATAAACGTTATTCTTGTCATTTTATATTTCACATAGTGATGCACTTAACATGTATGTTTCTTATAATCCTGATGCTCCAGTTCATTATTAGTACCAACGAACATTCTGTTGCTATTCTCTTTCTGACATGTATATGTAAATTATAAATTCTGAGCACAATACAGATAGAAATTTTATGCCTAGTGTCACTCTCAACTATCATAGAAAGTAAAACAATAACTACACAAATTGAAATGGTGACATAACTTTACATGGTCATCTACTGCAGGCTCCAAGTTCCTTAATGTGTTTCATACTACCTGGAAAAAATAGAAGTTCCTTTGGAATAATGGAGAATACACACATCTTGTATTCTGCTTTATTAAGTATGAACAGTTTTAAAACATGTAGAAGAACTACATTCAGAACATCCAAGAGTCCTATTCTTTTACATTTTGACTTTTCACAGAAAGCCGTGAACATTTTTTATGCCCTGACTTTAGAAATTGCAGAGTTTCTGCAGAGTTTAAGAATTCTCTTTGCTAAAAAAAGGAAGCAGTGGGTTTTACTCCTGACCCATAGGGATTTTCTGTGCAGAGAAGTGAATATATGCTGAAACAGTGTGTCAATGGCTTCAAATACTGTAGTGAGGTTTGCTATAAAATGGGAGGGGCAGAGGGAGGGAGGGGTAATTGGGAAGATCCCCAAAGGGCAAAATCCTATTCGCAAGTGGTTGAAATTCATCAGAATGAAAAAGCAAAATTGGTGTTCAGGTGACAAGAGAGACAGGAAAAGGCACCACCAACTCTAGGACATGAACAGATTGAAAAGCTTGAAAAAGCTCTGACTGTCAGCTACCTGGAGAGTTCTTAAGGACATGTTCATGGCTTGTTATCTGTGGCAGAAGAGCTGGAGGGAGGAAAAAAAAGGCTCAAGCTTCAGGGTTAAAAATTTCTCTGAAAATCTTTCCCTCCTTCACTACTATGGAACAGAAGAACTGGGTTTTATGAGGAAAAGCAGAAATATTCAGCCTACATCAGGATGTGTACACATAATATATGTATATATAAAGAGAGAAAGGTATATATACATATACATATATGTTTATGCAGATGTTTTAATGTAAGTGAATATGCATTTTATTTTCGTGAATCATATCACCTGGAATTTACCTTACAGGTGCTAGGATGGTTTCTGTGCATGTCTTCTGGGGATCCCACCTCTGGCAAGCATCCATACTTTCACCAATATCCATTAAGGAGTTATTAAACTGACTGGAAATTTCTAAGATTTATGTATAATTATAATTTTATGTGAAATTTAAACTAAAAGTTGATTGATATGTTTATTTGTGGGATGGTAAAGTGTCCAACTGGCAGTCAAAGATATCTTGGAGCCCAATGTTTACTTATACAAAAAAATAAGGATATATCCCATAAAACATGCTTGAGAGGGTGAGGGAGAAAAAGGTCTAGAGTTCTTAGCATTGGAATGACATGGACCTGTTAGGGCATGTCTGGAGAGGGACACAAAAATGATCAAAGGGTTGTAACACCTCTCCTACAAGAAAAGGCTGAAAGGGTTGGGGCTGTTCAGCCTGGAGAAGAGAAGGTTGGAGGAGATTGTATTGCAGCCCTTCAATATTTAAAGGAGATGTATAAGAAAGATGGGGGTAGATTTTTAAGCAGGCCCTAAAGAAATAGGACAAGTTTTTCTGGTTTTAAACCAAAAGAAGGTAGATTCAGACTAGATATAAGGAATAAGCATTTTGCAATGACAGTAGTAAGACACTGGTCTGCCAGGGCTGTGCTGCAGGGGGCCATGCACTGGTTCCACTGGGCACACAGCACGGCCAGTGCTGGGGATCGCGGCCTCTTGGAGGAGGAAAGGAGGAACTGCAGAACGCATGGAGGTTTGCCAGCCCAATTTGGGGGAGGGGAGGGGTGTTGGGCAGGCCATGGGGGTCCTCAGACTGGCAGAAGGGCAGGCAGGGCAGTCCTGTGTGGAGTGTTGCAGGTGAGCAGCACAGGGGAGGATCTGTGGTGATGCGGTGGGGGGAGGATAAGGCCAGGGTAGATAGTGGGCTCTTCTGGGAAGTTGGGGAGTTTTAGCCGGTCGGGGGTCATGGGAAGTACCCGAGCCCCGGGTGAGTGCGGGGACTGCAATGGTTTGTTTTGGGCTCACCTGCGGCTACTGCCCAGGTTCAGTATGTTTTGGATATATTTATTGTGGCCTGAAAGGGTGGCCAGGACAAAGGGATGTTCCTGGGTATTTCCCTGGGATTGAGTATAGATGGGTAGCAGAAAAGTAGGGAGTGAAAGGCTTGCCCAACCCACTTAATGGGTAAGAAGCCTGTGTACCCCTACACGATTGTGAGCTACGCTGGCGATGGTACATGCCTTCGGTAGGATCTCCCACGCCAGACAGGTCAAAACCGCAGGGTCAGATATAATATGTCCATGGGCAGGATGAGCTTGCTAGCCTTCTGGCAGTCATCCTAAGAGAAGGACAATTCTAATTCCAGACCCAGGCAGATGGAACTCATTTGGCCCTGTAAGGCCATTCATCTAAGAGGATATTCTACTTAAACCTATGTCCTGAGGACCTCACTGCCACCGTCCAAGCTCGCTCAGCCCTCGCAGATGAACTTTAGGATTAAAGGGTGGGTCCAGTCCCACGCATACTGCCTCTCATGTAAAAAATCCACTGCGCAGGCTCAAAGGTTTTACCCATATTTGCAAAGCCCTGTAGCGACTGGCAAGGGTTGAAATGGCAGGTGAAAGGTGCACTGGAAGCCACAGACCCAACCCTGCATGCAGGAGGTTCAGGATATTGGTTGTTAGAGACTGACCAGAGATGACAGTCTCTTTGGGCAGCACCTTGAATGACCAAGCAGCCTTTTTCAAGGAGAGCACTTCTTGCTCCACTCGGAGAGGGGCCTAGAAAAGGTGGCCTAAACAAAGCTCATCTCCCCCTTCACCCAGTTGGTTAACCATGGCCAACGGGCATCTTCTAATGCGGTCACACAAAGATTAAGAGACAAAGGCATACACCTGCCTCCAAAGGTGTACCCAAATTGACTCTCGCATGCTGTAACATCAGAACCATGCTTGATTCTGCGGATAGTGGATGCCCTGAGTGTCGTTCTGCCCTAATTACCCACGAACTGTCACGTCTCAACATCAATATTGCTGCTCTCAGTGAAGTTCGTCTCCATGAGGAAGGCAGCCTTAGAGAACACAGTGCCGGTTACACACTCTTTTGGTCAGGTAAACCCAGAACCGAAAGGCATCTCTCAGGAGTTGGCTTCATGATTAAAAACTCCATTGTTCCTAAACTCGAAAATCTGCTGACAGGTCATTCTGATCACATTATGTCCCTGCACCTTCCACTCCACAACAACCAACATGTTGTCCTCTTTAGTATATATACCCCAACTCTCCAAGCTGACCCTGCTGAAAAAGATAAATTTTACACCGACCTGCGCTGCCTTACCCAAAAGGTGCCTGCAGAGGATAAGATCATTATCCTTGGTGATTTCAATGCCAGAGTAGGAAAGAACTTTGAAGCCTGGAAAGAGTAATTAGGCAAGCATGGTGTTGGAAACAGCAACGATAATGGTCGACTTCTGCTAGAATTCTGTGCGGAGCAACAGCTCACCATCACTAAGACTATCTTTCAGCATAAAAACAGTCTGAAGACAACCTGGACGCACCCCAGATCTAAGCATTGGCACTTCATCGATTATGTCTTGGTGTGATGGAGAGATGTTTGCAATGCCCACCACACCCGCGTGATGCCCAGTGCAGAATGCCAAACAGACCATCGACTTGTGCGCTGTAAACTCAACGTCAGTCTTAAATTCAAACCTAAAAGGAGCAGTATCCCAAGGAGGAGACTCCAAGTTAACAATCTGCAATCAGCCACAGTGAGAGACAGATTCCATGCAAATCTTCAGATGAGGCTCAAAAATCATTCTATAGATTCTATAGATCCCTCTCCTGAAACAATATGGCACCATACTAAAAACAGCATCCTACAGTCCTCTGTAGAATCCTTAGGGTTCTCCTTCAAGAAGAACAAGGACTGGTTTGATGAAAACAATCAAGAGATCCAGGAATTGCTGAGGAAGAAGAATCTGCTCATCAAGCACACCTTGCACTGCCATCCTGTCATGTAAGAAAAGCAGCCTTTCGTCTTACATGCAGCAAGCTCCAATAGAAACTTCCTGACATCCAGAAGAGGTGGTGGATCAATCTAGCTGAAAAAACTCAATTATGTGCAGATACGGGTGATCACAGAGGATTCTATGAGGCCTTGAAAAGAGCATACGGGCCTACATACCAGGTCCAAAGCCCTCTACTCAGCACTGATGGTCAAATGCTTCTAACAGATAAAACCTCCATTCTGAATCAATGGTCTGAACACTTTCAGACTCCTTTCAGTACTAGCTGTGTAGTTCAAGACTCAGCAATTCAGTCCATCACACAACAACCGGTGAAGAATGAATTGGATACTGCCCCCACTATAGGAGAAACTCTTAAGGCCATACAGCAGGTGAAAATCGGCAAAGCAGCTGGGGTTGATGGAATTCCACCCAAAATCTGGAAATATGGGGACTCCATGCTAAATTCCACGAGTTTATGGTGCACTGTTGGGAACTAGGCAAACTACCATCAGACCTACGTGATGCAGTTGTCATCACCTTGTATAAGAAGAAAGGAGATAAATCAGACTCTTCAAATTATTGAGGTATTACTCTGCTCTCCATTGCTGGCAAAATCCTGGCAAGAATACTTTTGAACAGACTAATACCCACTATAGCAGAAGGAATTCTACCTGAAAGCCAGTGTGGTTTCAGAGCCAACAGGAGTACCACGGACATGGTGTTTGTTCTCAGACAACTGCAAGAGAAGTGTAGGGAACAGAATAAAGGTCTCTATGGAACCTTTGTTGACCTCACCAAGGTTTTTGATACTGTGAGCAGAAAAGGTCTATGGCAGATTTTGGAACGTTTAGGATGTCCCCTGAAGTTCCTTAAAATGATCATCTCACTTCATGAGGATCAGCATGGCCAAGTCAGATATGGCAATGCACTTTCTGAGCCCTTTCTAATAACCAATGGTGTGAAACAAGGCTGCGTTCTTGCACCAACCCTATTCACAGTCTTTTTCAGCATGATGCTCCAAAGGGCCACGGCAGACCTCGATGATCAGGATGGTATCTACATTCGATATTGTACTGATGGAAGCCTTTTCAACTTAAGGTAACTGAAGGCCCACACCAAGACCTTAAACCATCTTGTCTGGGAGCTGTTTTACACTGATGACGCCGCCCTTGTTGCCCACACAGAAGCAGCTCTGCAGCGTTTAACATCCCGCTTTGCTGAGGCTGCTGAGCTCTTTGGGCTGGAAGTCAGCTTAAAGAAGACAGAAGTTCTCTATCAACCAGCACCTCAGGAAGTCTTCCATCATCCCCATATCACTATTGGCCAATCAGAGCTCAAATCAGTTCAGCAGTTTAATTACCTAGGTAGCATCATCTCCTTGGACGGTAAGATTGTCGGGGAGATAGACAACAGGTTAGCAAAGGCATATAGAGCTTTTGGAAAACCCCATAAAAGAGTTTGGCGAAATAAACACTTGAAGAAAAGTACCAAGATCAGTGTTTACAGAGCCATTGTGCTGTCTACTCTTTTATATGGATCCGAATCATGGGGCATCTACCTCCACCACCTGTGACTCTTAGAATGCTTCCATCAACACTGTCTCCGTACAATCCTAAACATCCATTGGTCAGATTATGTGACTAATAGGTCTGTTCTAGAACAAGCAGCAGTCACAAGTATTAAGGCCATGTTGCTGAGAACACAGCTGTGCTGGGCAGGATCACTCTCGAGGAGAAAAAACAAAGCAGAAAGAATCATGTCTTGCAGAATTTACCACCTAAGGAGTCTTTCTGCTGTGCCTTTTGCAACTGGATGTGTCTATCTCGTATTGGCCTTTTTAGCCACCAGCGTGCTTTTAACAAACATGGGTAGAGCCCTTCCCAAATCTTTGTTCGTGAAGCCTAGCCGTGATGGTAAGACACTGGAACAGGTTGCTTTAAGAGGAGGTGGATGCTCTATCCCTGGAAATATTCAAGGACAGGGCTCCGAGCAGCCTTATCTATTTGAAGATGTTCCTGCTCATTGAAGGGTATTGAACTAGGTGACCCTAAAATGTCCCTTTCAACTCAAACTATTCTATGTTTCTACCTGGGAGAATGCTCTGACAAGCCAAACGGTGAGCCAATTTTCTTTCTTGTAGACAAACCTTTGTCTAGGATAAGAATGAGTGGGTGTTAGGAATAGACTATGTCTGCTAGTCAACCTGCCTGAAAGTAAACAGGAGTCAAAATGAGACTGCCTTATTTAGCCAAATCCTCTTGGTTTGTAAAAGAAAGAAATTTGTCTTCTTTTCTTGATTCTACTTGTTTTCTTCAGTTTCTGTCCACTGGGTGGTATTTCTCAGCCACATTTCTCTTCCACATTTTTTTTGGGGGGGGAAGTATGGGAACAGGTGTTTGGTAACTGATGTCTTTGACAATATGGTTTGCAGTGTGGGTATTGTGTTATCTCTACCTTTTACTTACACGAAGACCTTAGCTAACTCAGGAGTGAATCTTCAACAGTTATCTGTTGTTAAGTGTATGTCTCCAAGTCAGAATGAATTCCATCTTTTTTCAGTGAAACAATTTTTCATATGTCAGGTAATGTGCATAAAAGTACTGTACAACTCTATAGAGGGGTTCCTCTGTTGCATCTAAGCAGGATGTGTTTAAATGAATGAACTAATCAGGGCATTCCATTTCTATCGGCTCTGATTTCCCTACATAAATCATCTTCATTTATTGCATCCTTAATTGTGAAGCTACGACCTCATGTTTTGCAACCTTTTCTTTTATCTCGTTATAACCCTAAATGATTTGCACATATCATCTTTAATTGACACCTCAGTGTGACATCAGCAAATGGAGAGGAAATAGACTACTGAGAACAGCATAATGTCCTCGTCATTGCATCAATTATGTTTCAGAAAACCACTGACGACATTTGGTATTTTATAAGTGTCTTTGGGCAGTAAGAATTCCAAACCGAGGTCATGAAAAAAACAGGCCATTTCTTAAATCAAAACCAAAGAAACTAAAAATTTTCTTGTTCACCTTGATGTCAGCCACTAGTAAATTTGCATGAAAGTGCCAAGGACATAAATCCGCTTTTTACAGTCCCCAAGGACCTGGGGTATGTTCTGTGTCCTTTACCTTGGGTTGTTCAGTATAATGTGATATAAAATTTCATGCAGAATATTAAGTGTATAAAGGATTCACAAACCAGTAGCAACACAGTCTATATTAACTTGGGGGAAAAAATTAACAAAAATATCTTAAAAATTTTTATCCCATATCCTAACAGCCATTTGTGCTTTATAAGATGATGCATGCTTTAATCAAAAGAGGTCAGGACAAAACCTTTTTAAAAATAATGTTGATGGGTGCTGTGTTAAATGTATTCAAGCCAAAGAATAGTGTTTAAAATTTTCTTCCTCACCATAATTTCTAGGAAGCAAGAAACTTGTGAAAATGGAGAAGTGCTTCCTATCTATCCTTTCGTACCACTATACAAAAAATAAAACTACAGCTCTGGACTTTTTAAAACTCAACTGTTTCCGGAAGTAGTTGAAAAGGTTTTCTATTGTTTGCTGTATCTAAATGCTTTGAAATGGAAATTTCAGAAATACTGTATTAAAACAGTTTTAACAGCCTTTACATTTCAGTGTGTGCTGTGTGAAACGTAACATTGCACATTGTTCTCTATGAACAGAGTGATTACCCAGTATGGATCATTCCTTAGATTCTGAGCTTTCTAGAAACATTGCAAAAAAAAGAAAAAGAAACAGAAACAACTTAGGGGAGTAATGTTTGCGATTCAGCTGTCCCAGCTAAGTTCAGATGAGTCTAAGAGGAAGTTTTTGCTCTTTTTCATGCAAAGAAACAGACTTTTCTAGCTCTTATATATGTTTTTGTTCTTTCCACCATCAACTGTTTAACAATTGTCAGTCTACCATCCAAGTTTCTCACAAAAGCAGTCAAATGATTTTAGCATTCTGATTTTTTCTGTTCCACTTCCTATCTCATGGCTGGGCTTCGCGAACAAAGATTTAGGAAGGCTCTACCCACGTTTGTCACAAACGCGCTGGTGGCTAAAAAGGCCAATACGAGACAGGCATGTCCGATTGCAAAAGGCAGAGCAGAAAGACTCCTTAGGTGGTAAATTCTGCAAGGCACGATTCTTTCTGCGTTGCCTTTTCTCCTCAAGGATGATCCTGCGTGCTTTCTCAAAGGCATCAGCAGCCTTATAGATAGTGTATCTCCAGACCTCCCAATTGGAGGTCAGAGTAGACCAGTTATGTTGATCAATCCACTTCCTATAGTTTTTTAATATTTAACTAATAACCTGACAAAAACCTTTAGATGATATAAGGGACTACAGTTTGGAAGAAAACACAATTATTTGTGAAAGTTCATGTCTCTTACAATCAACCTGTACAAATTTTTTCCTGACTTGTCTCAAGTATAGTAGTACTTCCCTGCACAGCTTTTAAAAATACACAGCTTTTAAAAATCAAATGAGACCTTATGTTTACAAGCAAGTTTTTTTTTCTTTTTACCAGAGCTTTGGCAGCCTATAGTCACTGTTGGTTTTCTTGTTTACAAACATAGCTGTTTCTGTCTATATTTCTTTCCTTTCACCCATTAAACCAGCAACTCAGATAAATGTAGGCACTTTATTCAGGTCTAAAGCATCTGGAGACTGGACAAAGTTTCAAAGACTCAGCTTTCCAGTTTCTTCTAGGCTAGGTTAAAAAAACTATATCAAGACATCTGATCTACCATTCCTATGACTCTCCTGATGTAGCTCTCAAGCCAATGCAAGTCCCTTAGTGACAGCACTGCAGTACAAGACGGGAGGGCAAAACACCGTAATCTGAGTGGAGATCCCTAAAACTTTTTAAGATAGAAAAATACCTGAAGTCTAAATTCCTAAATTAAAATCTTAATAAAACTTAAGTCTTTCAGGTGGAAGAACTAGAGGAGACACAAAAGTAGTTTTGAGGGGATAACCTATCTGCTCAATTTCTTTTCCTTTTTATTCATTGTCACAGTGCATATAAAATTTACAGGACAATGTACTTTGTAAATTAAGCTTTATTTTATGAGCACATTTGTCATTGTCAGGACAGGCACCATACTGAGATTTCACGTAGAAAAGCCTTTACTTCATACAAACATGGCCAATTTATAGAATCCCCTAGCCAGCGTGTTTCACCACCGCTGGTGCCCTTACTACATACATATCTTAAGAGTAAGCAACTCAGGGTGACTCAGCAAACAGTCCAGGCTCTCTGGCTATCACAACTGCCCCGCAGCTCTGTCCTCCCTGTCCACCTTCTCATCTTCATTGTTTACATTCCTTCACAACTTCACAGCTGCAAGCACTGAAATTCAGGGCCCAAGCTGTCCACAGCTCAATTGCCTCACACACACATTAAAACAATAAAACAAACACAACAAACAAGGGCTCAATCCCCTTTGCTGGGCATTTTCTGTAACGAGTTTTTTATTCACCACTTGAGTCATAAGAGTTTCATCACTTATAATCCATAAATCTTAACTTGTGCACAGTTTACTATGGGAGTGCTCATCCATCTTCCTCAAGTTATGGTGTAGAAGTCCACTATATCAGACCAGGAAGCACAAAAGTCTCAACACTCCAGCAGCTGTTGGATCTGCTTGAAAAGGTTTTTAGGTAAGTTGACTTTTTATAGCCTCCAGCAAGGAATCTTGGTTTTACCATTTCTACAAGTTAGCAGTCGGCAGACAGTCAGTACTGATTGCCAAACAATCTGTATGCAAAGATGATGGCTGCAGGACACACCAATCTGCAGGTGATAATGATTGTATAATGGCCTTCTAGCTCTTTCTGGACACCTGTCTTGCATTTGTGTTGCTCTTACTTTAACCTAATGGTGCCCCTCCCAGCATAAATCAGGCCTTGGCATGAGCTGTGTTAGCAAAAAAACTGAGCAGGATCTGAGTGAACAGTCACATTAATGGATTATTTTTGAGGGTATAGCGGAAACCCTACTAAAAAGAAGCAAGTTCCACTAATTTTTCCCAATGACCTACAGATCACACCATCCTTAGGTAGAATAGTACCTTATGCATTCTAGTTGACTTCTTTGACATGAGCATTGTGCATTCAAAGTGCAATGCTGGCTTTTTGCAACTAATCAACAAAGCAAAATGAGAAAATGGTTGAGTTGAATCAAAGTGGGAAGCTCTACTAAGGGTAGAAGAAGTTAACTAGAAAGAATTTGGGGAAATGTGAAGAAATTCTTGATATTTTCACATTAAAATTTTAAAATTTTGAGCTTCCTCAAGAAACCTTTTTCAGTAGAGACAGGAATCATACATTCTGTCTACTGCTCAGTCATTATTTCTTTACCCATGTAGGACAGCAATTATCTATTCTTTGTCTACACATCCTCACCATCTACAAGGAAGAAAATGAGCATAAAGCAAACTTCCTCTCTTCAGGAGATAGCCATGAACAGCCTTTTCTCCTTTGACTGTATTTTGTCAAACAGAGTCAAGTCTAATTTGTCACTATGCAGAAGGATGTATACTTGAAAAAAATGTTGAACTGGACCTACTTCAGTTAATTGAATGTTTAATTGCTGCTAGTTAAAATAATACATTGTCATGAAGGGTAAGAAGTTCCAACATAGAATTCTAACAGCAGAATAAATAGCTAACTAATTAATTACCCAACTAACTAACTAACTAATGTTAATTTAACAGCCCCTATAGAGTCAGATTGACCTCTATTCTGAATTGCAGTGGTTTAGTGTCCTAAGTATCCCAAAGAAATTCCCATTCTATCCTGCATATGAAATCCACATTTAATGTAACCGTATTTTATACCAGGTGTCAATCTGGTCCTAAGAATGTGAAACCTGATCAATTCATAGATATTGTTTTACTATTGTATAACTGCTGCTGCACCTGGGAGGTATACTAGAGTGCCTGGTTGGTACAATGAAGTGAGGCTTTCATCCAGCTTTACAAGTATTGTAGATGCAGGGAACTGCAGGATGTATAGAAATAAAAGAATGATTAACGGTCAATAACCAGCTTGCTTTCAGCTAACATCTTACTGAATTAGAAAAAAAAAAAAGAAAAACAAAGAAAAACAAAACAGACAACCAACCAACCAAACTAAAATCACAAACAAAACCCAATGTTTACTGTGCACTATTAAATGTACACATTTAATTCTGTCATAAAGTGATAAAAGCCTTTTGTTTCTATTAGACATACAAAAAAAAAGGGTTACTGTACTCAGGGAAGCTTAACTGAGTATAAATTTCTAGGTAGATTAGCAACTTTCTTCATCAGATTACCAAAAAACCACCAGGATTATGTTAATAATTTCCAGGCCCTTCCTTTTGTCCACAATGAACCCTACTAGTTCCTATGATACAACTCTTTTTCCCCTCTGAAATAGGTGCATTCTGTCAGGTGTCAGTAGGCCAGGTGAAGAGAAGATCATCCCATGGTAAACAAACCCAACATTTTTCTGCTTACACCAACTTTGTCACCATGGTGACAAAAAAGAGTTTCTTAAGGTGACAAACAATGTAAAAGCTAACAAGTAGCTGAACATGAGCAATAGCTTCCAGCTAGTTACCCCTTGTTACACAAGACCATCTAATTATTTTCTGAAGGATCTCTTATATCTTGCACCTTTTCTACACACAAACATAGCACAGGCCTTGGAAAAATAAAAATATTGTTTTCTTATATCCAATTGTATGAATATACATCTCTTTAGTTAGAACTATTCCTTACTTAACCGTATTGTCTGTTTTCTTCTCGGATCTTATTTGGATTGTGATTGGCATCTCAAGTTTCAGCATTTTTTCTTAACATCATATGTCTAATGAATTTGAATACAAAATAATATCTTTTCTCCAGCAGCTCTGACTGGCTGTTACAAGAGTAATTTGGGCCTTTTTCCTGTCTTATTTCCTGATTAATTAATGTATTTCTTCCAACCACACAAATGTTCTTTACAAATCACTGACATTAATTTTCATAATCTTTAAACAGAGACAGAATTCAAACCCAAGTCACTTAGGATAGTAGAACAATGTGTTACCTTACAAGTAATTTAAAGCAAATAGCACATTCTGATTAAAGAAGAACATATCTCCATCCTATATCATTTGAGAGATGCATAACAGGCTTTACAACATCCTAATGTTGTGATCTATCCTAGTTTTGCCCTGCAATATGTTTTTTATCATCACTGTGTCTCTTTGAGGCCACATATCTAGTCAGCCACAGTGGTCTGACCTAAACAACTGCCTGCAAGGTAGCATCTTTTATAGGTTACTACTCTAAGGTGAAAGGCAGCTATAAATGTTCCCAAAAATCAAAATATCATGACTCTGCAGTTCTTTCCCATATTCCTCCTGGACATTTACACCTATTTCTATCCTGTACCTCCAAAGCTCCAACCACCAGCTGAGAGTAGTTTTTCTTCACTGCTCAGCAGCCACAGTCCCGCTGTGCTTGCACTTTCTCCTCTATTTTACATTTCAGTTAAATCATATAGTGTTGGGCATCCAACTGACCTTATATGAAAATAGCAGAACTATGTGACAGCTGTGGAACAAAAAAAGTAAAAATTAATTTAGCAGTACAGAGATAAACTTCAGATTGTACAAGGTTTGAAAGCAATATTGTTTTAACAAATCAGTATCCAGGAAACATTTGATCGAGAAAAAGTGATTTGATGCATAAAATCATAGTTGACTCAGTGAAACTCCAGTACATCAAAGAAAAATCGAACTGTTTCCCTGAAGTGCTTTTATCTTCATCAAGAAGATAACAACATCAGGAAAAGCAAAGGAGGCTAAAGTAATTAGGCCACTAAATATTGGAGTACCAACAAGCAGCATAAGGAAGAAGAGAAACAGAGAGAGAGAGAGAAAGCAGGTATTGTGACTGAATATGGAAACTAAATACAAACACAGAGATTCAGAGAGTCATGCCTCTGTGAATGCTAACAATGACATAGATAAAGCTCTGAGAAGCAGTAACATGCAACTCCTTTATCTTTGCTTTCTTCTGTAAAATCCTCTCAGCAGGAGTCAAGATTAGAGAAGTACCAATTATGCTCATATGCTTTAGGTAATATCAGTTCTAAAGCCACTAAAAGCCAATAGTTTCAATGTCTTACTTTTAAAATATTGGAATTGATGTGGAGTAAAATTATTTTGCTGCTGATAAGTTTTTATAGCCTTTTATTAGTACTTACTTTCACTAAGTCTGGCTATCTGAGCATCAGTAAGGTTGAATGAAGAAACAACTTTATTTCTTGCATGACTCCTATAGCCGAAAACAAGGGATAAACCACAAATTCAGGTAATGGTATCTTATAAAATTATTTAGAGATCTCTAGTTTTACTCTGAAACATGTTGTGACAAGAGGAATTTTTACCATACTATTATAAAGATTTATGTTTTATTCGACTCATAAAATACAGGTACTGTCATTAACAATTACTGACAGATCTAATT
Source organism: Lepidothrix coronata (assembly GCF_001604755.1). Lineage (NCBI taxonomy): Eukaryota > Metazoa > Chordata > Aves > Passeriformes > Pipridae > Lepidothrix > Lepidothrix coronata. The sequence continues at coordinate 1,989,897 of NW_016690198.1, forward strand.
ACAATTTTGTAGTTAAATAAGTAGAACTTATTTACATTAAGACAAGTGAGTAGAGTATCATTTTACCTGACAGATCACAGTAAAACACTGTTGTGGTGATGGCAATGGGAACAACATACTTAAAATTTTGTTGCATTTGACACTTGAGTTCACACGTCAATATGTGATTTTTCCAGAAGAGCTTCCATTGTTAATCTACATAAATGAAACTACTGAGAAATATCCATTACATTAAATTAGTTAAATGCATCTGTCTAAATAGAGTCTTACGAAGTAAGTACTGTAATCTGACTTTATCTATGTTTGTTGGAAGTGTCAGCTAGTCACCAAATCACAGAATACTCTGAGTTGAAAGGGCCCCACAAGGATCGAGTCCAACTCCAAGCTCTGCACAGGATCATCCCTAAGAGTTACACCATGTGCTTCAGAATATCACCCAAATGCTTCTTGAATTCTGACAGGCTTGGTGCTGTGACCACTTCCTTGGGAAGCCTGTTCCAACCATCTTCCGGGGGAAGAACCTCTTTCTAATATCCAGCCCAAACCTTCCTTGACACAGCTTCAGGCCATTTCCTCAGGTCCTGTCACTGGTCACCACAGAGAACAGATCAGTGTCTGCCCCTCATCTACCTCTGATGAAGTTGTAGACTGCAATGGGGTCTCCCTTCAGCCTCCTCCGGGCTGAACACCAAGTGCCCTCAGCCACTCCTCATATGGCTTCTCCTCAAGTCTCTTCACCATCTTCATTGCCCTCCTTTGGACACTCTCTAACAGCTTAATATCTTTTATTGTGATGCCCAAATTTGCCTCAACATTCAAGGTGAGGCTGCCCCAGTGCAGAGCAGAGTGGGACAATCCCCTCCCTTGACTGGCTGGCAATGCTGTGCCTGATGCCCTCAGGACACACTTGGCCCTTCTGGCTGCCAGGGCACTGCTGACTCATATTCAACTTGCCTAGTCAAAATAGATTGAGTTTTCCTTTGTGTTTAAAATAGTGTTGAACTAATGTTTTTGTAGATATTTTTCAAATAAATACACTGTTACTGTCCTAGTTGCAGGACCAGAACTAGTTTATCACTATGTGGGTATAACCAAAACTGTGTATTCTACACCCTGTGTCATTTCTGATGGACTGTTAATAATGGATCATTTGTAGCAACTGCCCAGGGCACACCTGACACCTCAGGCTACAAGCTGGGTGTTAAAGACACCAATGACTCAGCTGTGATAACTCCCCTCCTGGGAGGCATTGCACCTTCACACCCATCCTGAGGGGTCATCTCTGCTAATGGGCCATACTGGACTGGCATAATAGGCAGCTGCAATGACCTAGACTGTCAAAGATTCCAAAAATATCTCATGACTCACAGAGTTAAATCACCTGTTGGGAAACTCTCTGTCCTGGGGGAGGTGCTGGGCATTCCCACCTAAACCTGAGCATATATAATTTTTGGGTTTTGGGACTTCTGGTACCACTCATGGGATCCAGAGGAGGCCCAGAACTCCAACAGGACTGCCACTGCTACTCTTGACAAGACCGCAGTCATTACCTCTACAACTGCCACCATCATCTGGACCAACAGGTTTTCTTTCCTTTTTACTTTGCACCCACAGAGGCCACATTGTGCTCAGCACAGGGTCTAATGAACACTGTCCTGTTCTTGTCCCAGGGCGCTGGGTTATACATCTGTTTTTGTTGGTTAACACCAGTTTTTCTCTGTATCATTGCATCTACTGTAATTTATTTTTAGCAAATTGTAACTCTGACTTATAGTCTCTCTCAAGTTGGGTTTACTTCTCCTGCTGGTTTATTTTTAAACCAGCACAGTTACTTATTTTAATTATATTTGATAATTTTGTATATATTCACCATTACAGTTATGCTAAAATTTTCTGCTTTATATTCTACTGATTCCCAGTTTGTTTAGTAAAATTTAAAATAAATTTGAATGGATATTATGAAGATATTTTGGTCATTAAAGAGAAATCTGTGGCAATAAAAGTTGAATAAGATATAAGAATCAGTTCTATTTCAGAGCTTGAAATAGCTGGAAATGTTGGCACAGATAAGACATTTATAAGTCAGTTGTTTGGAGTGTATAGTGAGAATAAAGTATGTAGTATGTTCCTATTCTGTGCTACAACATTCCTGGATTTCAGACTACAGATATTTCAGTTGGTGCCAAGAAAATGAGGAACACAGGGTGGCTAACCATGGACATTTTGAGTGATTGCTCATTGTCCAGCTTGGCAGGTGACTGCTTGGCAGAGGCAAAATGGAGTTCAGTTCTTCAGTTAATTACCCTCATCATGACTAGCTCATAGAGGATTTCTGCTATTTGCACTGATTAGAAATCCAACAAAAGTGTATTCTGTAGCACAGGCAATCTGGTAAAATTTGAAAGTCCTTTAAAAATTGGTTGAATTTTGATAGTATTTTGAGTTATTTTAGCCCAGTTTTCTGAGTTCACTATACAGATATAATAGAAATACTCATTTAAACACTGCCATAAATTACACTAGTTGCTCTTTCTCTTAGAATGTGTACATTCAGTGGTTAGAAGACATGTTTCATCTTGCAGTTTTCTTTTGCTGTCTAATGCACAATAGAAAGAGAATGATCTTTGGAGAGGGTGCACAGTAATGAAACCCTGCTCCATGAACATATTTTGTTGTTTCCTCACCTGAAACAAAGAATAAACAGTTTCCTTTAGGAGATTGTGTCTCCAGATTGTGCTAAAAAATACCCATCCTTAACATTTCTGGAGCAGCTAGCTGGATGGATACAATTGCTTTGCAGACAGCTTCATTTGGGGATGAGTTTGCAAGCAGACAAGTATGCACGGGTTTGTTTATGTGTGAATCTCTTAATTGACATTAAAAGAATGAATGGGTTAGGGCGGGTTAGGGCTTGTGGTCTGGTCGATGAGGCAGCAGCAGTGACTGAAGGAAGGTCTGGGGGTGAGGATTGAGCTGTGCAGGGGCTTTGTGAGTCCAGGAACACCCAAGCAGCAGCTCCGTGAGGACCCGGAAGCCCTCGACAGCCAACCAGGCAAGGAGGGGGCAGCTAAAGGAGATTTTAATGGCTCCAGGGAGTGTGAGAGACCCAGAACGCAGCAAACAGGAGCAGGCAAACAAGGGTGTGGCACATCTATGAGGGCGTGGCACAGCAGTTTGCACAGGCATGGTGAGCAGGAGAGATTCCTCTCTGACCTTCCGGGGGCACCCAATAGAGGCAGCAAACAGACCCAGTAGCTGGTAAGGAAGAGCAAAGAGATGCTTTCAGCCACAATCTTATTAACATACTAATTTAAGCTTCCTCAGGTATGGTGCTGTATGCTGTGAAGCTCAACCCGCTGTAGCTGCAAGGAGTCACAGAACCAGCCATGTCAGAGGCCTCCAGACAGCCAGACCTGCTGATGGGAGAGGCAGCTTTCCAGGTCAAAGGTTGCCAGGAGTGCCTCCAAAAGGCTGGGGCCAAAACCCAGTTCTTTTACAGAAGGTGTTCTGTGATTGAAGGGCTGTGTTGCCAGATGAAGGAGTTACAGGACGAACTGAACAGGCTACACAGTATTTGAGCAAATGAGCAAGAGATAGACTAATCACTTTCAGAGGTGTCTCAAGACTCTCGGGTGTCTCGAACCTCCATGGTAGTGGAGAAGCAGATGGATTCAGAATCCTGCAGGGTAAGTAGTTAAAGGACAGTTGGTCAAGGGTCTGTTAAAGATGAAGGCTGGAATCAGACCACTGCACATACAAGGAGGAAGGTTCCTCCTCAGAATTTGGCAGGTAGGGCTGGTACCTTCAACAACAGATATGAGGCTCTGAAACCAGAAGGCCAGACAACTGATGAGGTAATGAGGTGAGTGAAGGTCCTTCTGGGATAGTGGGACTCCTAAAACAGCACCACCTGTAGTGGCATCACGACCTTCTCTGCTAACAGGAAAAGAAGGGGAGTTGTAATAAGAGACTCCCCTCTAAGGGGAATGGAGGGCCCGATATGCAGACTGGACCCAACTCACAGGAAAGTCTGTTGTCTCCCCGGGGCTCAGGTAAGGGACATTACTGGAAAACTTCTCCAGTTATAAAAGGCGCTCTGATTACTATCTGCTATTGGTTGTTCAAACTGGCAGCAATGAAATAAGAAAGAGAAGTCTGAGGTCAATCAAAAGAAACTTCAGGGCCTTGGGACAACTGATAGAGGGATCAGGAGCACACTGATTTCCTTCATTTTTCCAGTAACAAGGAATAATATTGATAGAAATGGGCAGATCCATCAGGTCTGAGAGTGTCTCTGAGGTTGGTGTAAGCAGAAAAATGTTGGGTTTGTTGACCATGGGATGACCTTCTCAACACCTGGTCTACTGACACCTGACAGGATGCATCTGTTTCAGAGGCGAAAAAGAGTTCTAGCACAGGAACTAGTAGGGCTCATTGATAGAGCTTTAAACTACCTTGGAAGGGGGAAAGGGACAAAACCAGGCTCATTAGTGATGAGCAACGGGTTGGAGTGCCAAAACTTGACGAAAAGAGCACTAATAGGATTCCTCAATCTGCTTCACGAGGTGTTGGCTACAATGTACCACAACTGAAATGTTTCTACACTAGCGTATGCAGCGCCATGAATAAATAAGAGGAGCTCAAAGCTTTGGGCCAGTCCCAGAGATTTGACATCATTGGTGTAAGTGAAACCTGGTGGGATGAGTTCCGTGACTGAAGTGCCCTGTTCGACAGATACAGGCTCTACAGGGGGATAGGCAGGGCAGAAGAGCAAAGGGGAGGCACTGTGTGTAACAGAACGATTAGAATGTATGGAGCTCACAGGTAGCAATGGCACAGTTGAGTAAGAATCAAAGGGCAAACAAGTAATGCAGATATAATGTGGGAGTCTGCTATAGACCTCCCAGCCAGGACGATGATGCTGATGAATTATTCTTTGAGGAAGTAAGGCACACTTCAAAGTCAACCGCACTTGTCTTTATGGGAGACTTCAACTTGCCAGAAATCAACTGGGAACATCACACAGCTGGTATAACCCAGGCCAGAAAATTCCTAAAAAACCTGGATGACAACTTTATGGAACGGGTCCTAAGGGAGCCAGCTCAGAAAGATGCCCTCCTTGATCCGCTGCTTGTCAACAGAGGGGATCTTGTGAGTAAAGTGGAGACTGGTGGCTGTCTTGGCCACAGCAACCATGAACTGATAGTGTTTAAAATCTCTGTTGACAGGACAAAAAGTGCCACCAAAACCTTAACTCTGGACATGAGGAGAGCAGATTTCAGGCTGCTAAGGGAATTAGGAAGGAAGGTCCCCTGAGAAAATGTTTTTGCAGGTGCTGGAGTCCATCAGTGCTGGTCACTTTTTAAACATCACCAGCTAAGGGCACAAGAGCAGGCAATTCCCAGATGTTGGAAGTCAAGCAGGCAAGGTAGAAGGCTGGTTTGTTTGAAGAGGGATCTTTTCCTGGAAACACGGCAAAAAAGGAAGGTGCTCAGTGGAAGCAAGGTCAAGTGACATAGGAAGAATACAGAGATGCTCCTTGCATCTCTGCAAGGGAGAAAATTTTTGTTGCCAAAGCTCAACTGGAGTTAAAGCTGGTCATAAATTTGGGAACAATAGAAGAGTTTTCTCAAAGATATGTTAATGGCAATAGGCAGTATAGAAATATCATTGGCCCATTACAAGATGAGGATGGTCACCTCACAAAAAGGGACAGAGACAAGACAGAGGTATTTAACGCTTTCTTTGCCTCTGTCTTTAACACAGATGACAGACCAAGGGCATCTCATTGCCTTGAGCTGGAGGACCATGACTGTGAGAATGATCATCTCCCAGTCAACCCTGAAATTGTGCAGGATCTGCTGTTTCAGTTGGATCCCTACACATCTATGGGGCCTGATGAGATTCATCCCAGAATCCTCAAAGAGCTGCCTGATGTCATCACACAATCTCTCGATGATTTTTGAGCAGTCTTGGGAATCCAGAGAGGTCCCAGCTGACTGGAAGCTGGCAAACATTGTCCCTATTTTCAAGAAGGGCAAGAAGGAGGAGCCTGGAAACTACAGGCCTGTCAGTCTCACTTCAGTGCGTGCTAAAGTTATGAAGAAGATTATTCTGGGAATTATTGAAAAACACCAGAAAGACAGTGCAGTCACTGGTCACTGCCAGCATGGCTTCATGAGAGGAAAGTCCTGCTTATCAAACCAGATTTCCTTTTATGAAAGGTAACCCACCTAGTTGATTAAGGGAAGCCAGTTGATGTAATAATTTTGGATTTCAGTAAAGCTTTTGATACTGTCTCTCACAGGATCCTTCTGGACAGAATGTCCAGCACACAGCTGGATAAACACATCATATGGTGGGTGAGCAATTGACTCACAGTGACTGGGGTAATATCAGACTGGTGACCTGTCACTAGTGGGGTTCTACAGGGCTCCATCTCAGGCCCTGTGCTCTTCAGCACCTTCATAAATGACTTGGACACAGGATTGGAAGGGATGCAGAACAAGTTTACAAAACTGGGAGGAGCTGTTGACTCCCTTGAGGACAGGGAGGCCCTGCAGAGAGACCTTGACAAATTAGAAGACTGGGCAATCACCAACCAGATATTTGTATAGACTAGGGAATGAGATTGCAGAATCACAGAATATGCTGATCTGGAAGGGACCCATGGGGGTCCAAGTCCCATCAAGTCCAACTCTAAGCCCTGCACATCAGATGCCCTGACCATCCCTAAGAGTCACATCATGTGCTTCAGAGTATCATCCAAACACCTCCTGAGTTCAGCCATACTTGGTGCTGTGACCCCTTCCTTGGGGACCCTGTTCCAGCACCCAACCACCCCCTGGGTGAAGAACCTCTTTCTAATATCCAACCTAAACCTCCCCTGACAAAACTTCAGCCCACTCCCTTGGGTCCTGTTGCTGGTCACCAGAGAGAAGGCCTGCCCCTCCTCTTCCCCTCACAAGGAAGTTGTAGACTGCAATGAGGTCTCCCCTCAGTCTCCTCTTTTCCAGACTGAACAGACCAAATGCCCTCAGCCACTTCTCATATGGCTTCCCCTCAAGGCTCTTCACCATCTTCATTGCCCTCCTTTGGACACTCTCTAACAGCTTAATATCTTTCTTATATTGCCACTTTTATTCCATGTTCACTAAACATTCCTGAATTATGATCTAATTCTAACATCTATGCTCTTTTCATATATTAGAAAAATGATTGCATGCATACAACCAGAGTCCAAATTATTTCTCTGCTCCTTCTGCAGGAGAATTGAGGTTACATGCTGAGCTGATAAGTCCTGTGCTGTTCTCACATTGCTGATTGGACATACTTGTGCAAACAAAGGCATTTCCCTTACTGTCATACAAAAAAGACCAATTTACATAACTGTGTAGAAACAGAATATAATAAGAATATGAGCCAGTTGAACTAAGGGACAAATCATGGTTTATTGTTCTTTCAGTAAATTCAAGACACACATATTTAAAGTTACGTTAGAAATTAGTAATAAGATACAGAGCTTTTTCACTGGAATCCTTAATTTTAGACCAGTGTGATTTTATCTCATCACTGTATTTCTATTATTTTATCTCATCACTGTATTTCTATTATTCACTGCTGTACTGGTTTAAAGGTAAACCATCAGGGGAAATGAACTCAACTCAAAAGAGAGATCACAAGTCAGAATAACAATTTAATAAAACAACACAACAAGTATGATTATACAGACAAACAACCGGCTTCAATCCACAAAAACCCAAATGTACAACCCAGCACCCTGGGACATGAACAAATGGGTGTTCCCTGGGCCCCTCCTGAGTCCAAAGTAAAGGGAGAGCGGAAAAACCTGCTGGTGGGAGAGCTGTTGCAGTCCGGTCAAAATGGTGATTGCAGTCCAGTCAAGGGTGGTGGTCTCAGTCTGGTTGAGAGTGGTGAGCTGCAGTCTGGCCGAGAGCGGTGAGCTGCAGTCCTCCTCTGGATCCCACGAGTGGTAAAAGGTTCCAAAACTCCAAGTTTATATATTCTCCAGTTCAGGCAGGAATGCTCAGTCCTTCCCACAGAGCAGGGAATTCCATAAAAGGGTACGAGGATGCTCAGTCCTTCCCTCAGATCAGGGAATTCCATAACAGGGTATGAGGATGCTCAGACTTTCCCTCAGAGCAGGGAATTCCATAAACAGGTATGAGGACAGGAACATCTACAGGCCTCTACTGCTAACAATTTCTGGGAAATGGCATGGAAGGCTATGGAATACACAGTCTTGAGTTACACCCATACCATAGAACTGGTCTCAGCTGTCCTAACTAGGACAACTGCTGAAACAGGCTAGCTTTTTTTCCTTTGTTTATAGCATAGGTCCTAGCTAATCAGCTTCTAGCAGAAATACCTTTTTTGGTCCTTCTTGATATCAGTCCTGTAGAAGCCAAAAACCCTTGCTGTTGAGTGTCAAAGCACCATTAATGCAGAAAGAGCTACAGAGAGTTATGTTTCATCTGACAAGAATATAGCTTATTTAAGTTGAGAAATGAAAGCAGATAAACAATTAACCTAAGTTAAATATTAAGTTTTAGGCAATATGATTTAATGAAATAAGTGCTGTTTTTACATTATTTATAAAATTCATCTAGTTATCTTCTGCCAAATTCTCTCCCTGCATGTTAATCAATTTTTCTCTTCATTGAAAACATGAAGTGTATCAAACACATCACAATTTCTTATTTAAGTCTGAACAGGTGACAGAAAACAGAATTTGCTTTATTAATTTTTATTTACCTTAGTCAAACTGTATTATTATTTCAATTTTGTACTAGTCTTTTGTGCATGAACTCTTCCACAGAGCTCACTATTTCTCAAGTTATCCTAATAGTTATCTCATTTTCATCTGGTTTGTGCACTTACACAGAAGCCTAACTGTTAAAAATAGATGCACTTGCAAAGAGAAGTTTAGTAAGAGGCCTTATCAAACTTAAATAGACAACCTCATTGCTAAAAAACTCATGACTTCTTAGCAAGTCAAAGTATTTGAAAAACAGCCATTAGTAACCTCTACTCCCTCCCTTAGCTTACTGTCACTTCTTGGTGTTTAATTGACATTATCCACACAAAAATTGTAGATATGAAGATCCATGTGAGAGCTGATATTTGTCAGTGAGCCAACCTAGCCTGCCTGCCCACTTTCTGCCTCGGACTTAATGAAAGCCAACACAGTAAATGTATCTTCCAATATTATTTCAGACTTCTGCTCCATTTTCCTGACCTTTTAACTACTCATTCCACATTCACATCTTATGCATTTACAATGACTGTCAATCTATTATTTTTTCAAATTATTTTTTTAGCATTTTTATGATGAAATTTCATGTTTGTAAGTAAGTACGGAGAATAAAAAAATAGTCTGAAACTCACATGCTTCCAATCTCCAAATATATTCTTTAGAATCTGACTATCAAGGCTGGTATTTCTATATAAGACAAATTATTAATTCAGGTGGGGAGGGAAGGTTTTCTACTATAATTTCACTGTAAAGTTATTCTCCATTTCTGAAAAGCACAGAGGATGACAAAGACTGCAGTTGCTACACACTTTCCCTTCGGAGAATGCTATAAATATCCACCAGAGAGAAATACAGAAACTTTGGTATTGCTTTAAAAGTTTTCATAAGCATTTAGGTAGCTTTTCAAAAGTTAGAGGACCTCACTGCTACTGCTTTTGAAGTGTTCTGTGATGGCCTGTATGCTACAAGTTCAATACAGAAATAGATTATGTCAGTGAGAAATACAAAGTTAAAAAAAAAAGGTAGCTACTATAAATATCATAGTTTTCTACCTAGCAGATAAGGCTGGGAATGAGGACACTTGAAGGTGAACTCAGAAAAGGCTCTGACATGAACATAGCTGTTCAGATGGGTATGTGAAGTCAAAACTCAAGCACAGACAACCTCTAAGTAACATCACAGACATATAATTCTTTGTTTAGTTACTTGAGGCTCATTAATCTAGAGTGATCACATCAAAAAAGAACAGCATGGCTTAAATATTTCATCTGTACTGTTGCCTTTCTATCACTACATGTTTCTTTTCTGTTAACTTACTTGACCAGGCTTCCAATTTTCGTATATGAACGACTATGGAGGGAAATTTACAAGAGCTGATACAATGACATAAGAAGTAATTATAAAAAATTATATTTGATGTAGGTCCACTGTTGATATCTTCCAATATTGATTATCTAGCTTTATAATTTTTACTTAGAATTGAAAAATGTGCTAATATAAAACTAGCAGAAATGTCTGGTAATTACTTTGATATTGCTAAAAATATCTGAATTACAGTGCAGATATTGCAGATATTTTTTATGATTCTTCATGGTCTTGCAAAAAGGCTTTTTAAAAAATGTGCTCCTTGTTAGCTCGAACAACTCTAGTGATATATGTCATCATATGTGGGTTGGGACAGGATAAGTGGGTATGTTTGTTCTTTTTTTCCTAGTTAGTATGGCTCCCACATTAGTGTACCAATCCTAATGGGAGAGCATCAGTGAGCTTCCATGCCCTTCTAGTTGGATCTTTGCTGCTTACAAGTTATTATCATCTGTACAACGTTAAAACCTGTCAATTTTTATTTTTTCCTTGGCATTTAACTTCTGGAGGAGCGATGTCATGTAGAGATTCATAATGAGAAACCTGTAATCATAATTAGCTTTGGAAGCTCATGATTGATGTCTGAACTTGGATGTCTGCATTCAGGTTCAAAATGTCCCCAGACCACTTCTAGATTGCACAGTAGTTGAATGTATTGTACAGATCACAGAGCTGACTGAAGACCGCATCAGTCTATTGCAGTTCTCATTTCCAACTCTTTCACATGCAGGGGGAAAAGAAGGAAGAGTGGTCAAGGAGGATGCAAAGCAATGAATACAAATGTACTCTGCTGAGGAATTTGAATCTGTTTAGAAGCTCAAAATTATTCTTGGTCCACTTGCAAAACCTGGCATCTCTTTAGCCCTGGTGAAAGCTTGGCCGTCTTCTGTACTAGAAGAGCCATGCCAGGAAAACATTAAGTCATGGCAGATTAATATAGTAGCAAAATCAAATAGCATGTTTATTACATACAGCAGTCATATAGGAACTGCTTTGCATTCACATAAACTTTTTCTGTTGGTTGCTTATAAAGTACTGAGAAATTCACATTACAGCCTTCAAATGTCAGTGAAGAGTAGTTGGCATTCATACAGGTGGAAAGCACCCACTTGTGGGTATTTCTTACCTTCACAGAAAGACAAGATAAATGATGAAACACCAAAGCCAATGGTATGCATTCAGAACAAATAAAGCACCTGAATTTTATTGCTGTGAAAGGTAAAAGAACTACTTGGAAGTAATTTAGAGATGGGTGTTAAATACGCTCACTTATTCATGTGGCCCTCAAGCTCAGATCATTAATATAACAATGTAGGGAATATTTTCTACGGAAATGAAGTAAAATTCTTCAAAAGAACATGCAGACTATATTTTTTTTAAATCCCAGCATACAAATTCCTGTATTTAGGCACTAATAAAAGCATAATAACTTCAAGTTTGTGTCTCAGTTTTTGGACTGAGCTGCCCAAAGGAGTGACTTAAAGGCTATTTAACACATCCTCACTACATATGTCATAGGAATATGTGAATAAATAAGTCTTATCATATTGTTAATGGACAAAGTTAGCCTTCATTTTGTACTATAGCTTCCAAGAGTGTTAAGCATTTAACAATAGCCCACAAGCTTGGCATCCATCATATGCTAAATAATTTCTCTGACAATTTACAATCTAACTCTGATTCTTATATAATAGAACTTCCTTCAAGACATCTGGAGCTGGTGCTTTTCTTAAAGGACAGTGATAAGCATGCGGGTGAGTCACTGTACTGTATCAGAAGTAATTTAAACAACGAATGGAGAAGGTATATACAGCCCTGTGTCTTCTTGTGATGAGAAAAAAATAATATTTTTAATTGTTATAGTTCTGATAGCATTCAGATATTTTACTCCACTTAGGGCATCACTACAGTCTTTTCCATACTCTCTCTTCTAAAAAGCATATAAGAGTATCGAGCTTTTAAAAGTTTACAGACCATAGCTTGAAACTGGCATCCAGGGATAATTACCAAACCTTGCAGCTGCAGTGAATATGCACTTGTACCTCAAACACAAAGGCATTGTGTGGGAGTGTTCTTGACCTCCTTTGGTCTTCTGAAACCACTGCATTCTCTATTTCAGTCAGCCACATAATAGGAGTCCTTCCAGTCTGTTTTTGTCTGATTTTGATCAGCTCCTCAATGTCCTGATTGTAAATTTTCATTGAAAATGTTTCATCCATTTATAAGCAAAGTCATGCATACTCAGTTAGTTTTACATTCACTTAGAGCCCAAAGTTCTGTGACATGAGTATTGTCTCTAAAATATAAAACAACAGAGAAATCACTACGCCTGTCTCTGACTTGCAGTTGTCTTCTCATGGGCTGTATCTTGTCCAGTCTGTGATTGTTTTCACAGCAATTTTAATTTAATTTTTCTTTATATGACTCTGCATTAAATACTTTATTAAAAAAATGTAGGCATTATACCATTTAATTAATTTCTTTAGTCCAGCATTAATTTATAAATATGGCCTTATCTAAATTCAAGTGAAAAAAGTCTGAGTGCAATCCGTAATGTTAATGGGACTCTTTTATAAAGTCATCAGACTTTGCAAGGTTAGAGTTTAGTGGATTTTGGATTTTCTCCTGCTGGTATTTTTTTGACTAGTATTTGTCAGCCTTTGAAAGATGAAGGAAGACATCTGGTTCTTAAGACGTCTTGCAGTCTCTTAATAGCGACTCTGAGCATCTCTTGATGTTGGCTGGCCTGTGACTGGCTAACTGGCCGCAGGCTGAATAACACTGCTTTAGGAGCTCTGGATTTTCCAGCCCCTCTTTAACATTTTTAATGCTGTGTAACTGACTTCCGTTGCTTCAGATGTCAGGTTCTCTTTTCTAGTGTAGAATAGACAGCATGCAGTCCCACAGAGAGAGCTTTTTTTATTTCTTTTTTTTTTAATTTCATTTACTTTTTGTCATCAAATGGAGAAGACATTGGTCACCTAGATAACATCTGAATCCCACCTTCCCAGCAAGGTGTCTCAACTATTCCCTGCATTACAATGATTCTAAAGCAATGAGAATGTTAGGAAAGTCAGTCACACGAAAAACATTCAGCTGAGGTTAATTGGAAGTTAATACTACAATTTTCATTTTAACATTAGCTAAAGATGGTTTTGGGGTAAAAATATAAGAAGAAACATAGACCATAAATTATTATTTCCACATGAATCCTTTAAAAAATTCTGTAAATGGTGGTCATGAAAATCAAACACATTTTCTCATTTATGAAGAGGTTTTTTAAAAAAAAATAATTGCTGTTTTTTAAGAAACATTAATTTTACCCATACCTCATGTAAAAAAAAAGTTAACTATGAAACAAGTAATATCTATTATCAAGTGTGTTATACTTCTGAGCTTTTAGAAAGCTTAACACTTTACTTGGACAGAAAAAGGTAAGGATTAAAGCACTCCCATTCGCTTTAGTCCTAACAAGCAAATTATGTGAGCAAATGCATTGCTTTATTCAGCAGTACCCAGTGCACATTGGTCTTAAGCAGGTTTATCCTCTGCTTAAGAGATTTGAGTGTCATCAGCACCAATGTGCAAATGAAGTTAGTTGACTGTTTTTATGTTATGACCCTGTCTCCACTAAAAGTATAGTCCAATTATATGCTTATGTTGATAGAACTACAGTGAAAAAACTGAAAGTGCAAGTGCAGTTAATATTGGCTTTCGTAGTCCATAAATTGCTCATTAATTTGTGGAAACTCTTTGAATCTCTGCGTGGTACAAACACATGTAAGTGTGTGTCTGTTCACATATATGAGTAGAAGAAATAGAAAACTATGAAAAATATAGAATTTTGTTTGCTTTTGTTTCCATATCAGACTAAATTTATTACCTGTTGTGCAATAAATAAAGTTTTAGGATATTTTTTCTGAAAATGTTTAAATAGTGGTTATTGAAAACACACCAGGGAAAAACTTTATTTTTGAACCGAGAACCTCAATGAAATAGTGAGACGAGAGTAGCAACAAGTAGTAATGTGCTAAGATGAATAGCAAACTGTCATTCTGAGGTAGTAATATAAAGATGTCACTTCAACAAAGTAAATATAAGATGCCTAAGTGGTTTCAAGTCAATTAAATGTTAAAATAAATAACATGGTTTATGTGATTTTTTTCCTTTTTCTCTCTCTGTCTTCTCCCATTCCTCAATCCTATTTTTTCCCCTCTTACCCCTGCTACTCATTTGCCCTACAATGAAAGTATCATTTTTGAGATCAGGATTATTAGAAGTATTAATCCTTACAGTTGCCCATGAGTAACACAATCATGACTGTGCTTCACAATCGTTAGTAGGATTAGCCATTAACAGTGACTTTACTTTAGCAATGACTAATGATTTATCCTATGTTAGTTTTGACTTCAGTTTTTCTGATAAAAAGTGGTCAACAAGAGTAAGTAGCAAAGTGCTATCAGAACACAACTTTTATACAGAAAGGATGAAAAAAAGATTATTCTGAATGGTGTGGGAAATGTAAGAGGTGGCAATTAGCCAGGGAAAATACAAAACAGAGAACCAAGGCAAAGAATGGAGAGAGAGGGAAAAAGAATAAGTCAGAAAAATACAGAAGATTGCAGTAAATTCAATATTTTGAAGTATGACAGCATTCTTAAATTAGCTTCTGAGGTAAATACAAATCCAGTGAAAGGGATAACGGATGAAGATGAAAGATTCATATCTCATAAAGCTTAAGAGTGGCCTGGTTACATATGAAGTTCAGAAGTACAAAGATAATGAACATTGAAATTATAATATCTGTCTGGGACATGATAAAATATATTAAATACAGAATTCCAAGGTGACAATGTGAAAAGTATCTATAAGCCAAATGTATAGGCAGAGTTTGCTGATCCCAAGTAGTTAGAGCAATATGGTATTTGCACCAAATGAAAGAAAAAGAAAAAACAGATAAAAATATCATTTAGTTAAATGTAGAATGTAAATATAATTAAATAAAAAACTTTTAGAGCATTATTGTAAAAATATAGCAATGCATAGAGCTCCACATAATTTACTTTCAGTAACTTTCTTCAAAGCAAGCTCCTGAACAGGTGTTAGTGGTTTGGAGGGTGTGGGGTTGTATTTGGTTGGTTGGTTGGTTTGGTTTGGTTTGGGGTTTTTTTTTAATTACTACAAAATGCAAGTGGAATCAGTCTTATGGGAGGTTTTTTAAAGCATGATGAGACAAAAATTTGCTAAATTTTTTCTATGTTACAGAAGATCTTGATAAGTTAGGTTTTTGTCATCACAGAAAGATTTACTCTTATAATTTCCCTTATGGCACTCTATTAATAAGATGAAATCACTAAAGTGCATTATGCACTGTAAAGAATGCAGTTTAGAAAGACTAAGAATTGCTAAATTAAATATATAACTGTTGAAAGCACTGGGTGAGAAAAAGCCCAAACACTGTCAATGAAATACTTAGCTATACTTGCACATAAGCGGCATAGAATGAGTCTGGGATTCTTTATTTGTAAAAGACTTTGGGATTTGTCCAGGCAACTGTAGTGATGTTTTCCTTCATTTATCTTTATTCACTAAATTCAAATGTTTAATCGAAAACTTATTCTGAAGAGCCATGAGGTTTCTTACCAGGACTGCAGTTGGTCATTAACAACCCTTTTTAATCACTAGGAACTCAACATCTATATTATTTTCCTAAAAAGCTATTTTTTTAATTTTTTTTTAGAAAGCTGTTGTTCTATTCTAATTAACTGTTATATTTTTTAACCCTTAAAGTTGAAAAAGTGCAAAGCTGTCTAGTTCTGTAGAATTTCTTTTTTCTGGAGCAGTGTTGGTTGCACTTCTGCCTGGTAGATGCTGCTGCTGCTGGGGTCAGTACTGAGCAGATACTGAGTAGATAACAGATCTGCAGGTCTTCACTGATCTGAACTTATACAGCAACCTGCAGCGACAGAGAGATCATGTGAATGACATCCAAGGGACATTTTACAGATCTCGATTTGCCTGGACAAAGATGCCAGAGAAATTCTGGGGAGAGAATACTGCAGCATCCACAGACATAGCAAAATTCACTTTTTGTGAGTTTGAGCACTGTTTCACAGGAATTTCCTTAGAAACTCCTGAAGAAGATTGCCATCACAATTCCATAATTTTAGAACTCTCTTCCAATGTTGTCACAGAGTTTTCCAAATGTTTCTCCTTGGACAGAGTGAGAGCCCTCCATCAGCAGTCTGGTGCATGCACATAAATCACCAGACCTTGTTATAAGATGCCTCTCTGCACAACCTGTGTGTCCATTCTCAGGCTTCAGAATATAAAAATCATTTAGGATATTGAAGATTATTTACATTGTCTGCAATTTCAGAAAGAAACAGGAGACACCTGTGTGGTTCAGGACAGCCATAGACCAAGATGTACTCTGTGAGTCAGAATATGACTCAACAAGTAGAGCAAAAGCTTTCTTCATGAATGACACAAAGTAGCTCTGAAATCCTTAACCAGAAAAAGAGTTCTGGTTGTTGTAACCTCTTTCTGCTTCCCCTTAAAAGATTTCTTTTTCCTAAATAACTGTGTGTTAATGTTCAGCTTTATGGAGGGAAGGTTTGGGAAGGGAAGGTTTGGGAAGGGAAGGNAGGGAAGGTTTGGGAAGGGAAGGTTTGGGAAGGGAAGGGATCCTATACTTGATCATTAATCTTCCCCATAGGAGACAAAAATTTTTTCTTGCTCTATCACATTAGCAAACATTGAGTATCATAGAGAAAGCAACGTAGGAAGCATTAGTCAGACTGAAAGAATGAAGTCTGCAAATAATGGCTCCAAATTATTAGAAGTAGCTAACAAAATGTTGTGATGGCCTAGAAAATATATCTTGTGCTGATAGAGCTAAGGCAGAGTCGATTGTAACAGAAATGAATGAAGAAGAAACAGATTTATATGGCATAATCTCTCAGAAAAGCATTACAAGGGGCACTGCTTGGAAGACAAAGTTGGATGGACAGAAGCAAAACACAAAATAAGGTGCAAATTCTTCACAGTTAGCATATTTAAATATAGGAATAAATTAAACAGGAACATAATAGACTCTTCAACTGCAATACTTTATATAAAGCTACATGTCTTTTCTTAATCTTATGCTCTAATTCCAGACAGAACTATAGGCTCAATGTGAAGTTTAGTAGGTGAAGTTCCTTGGCACATGTTATGGAGGTCAAACAAGATGACCATGATGGCCTATTTGAGCCTTGCTTTCTGCAAATATATGAAAACACAGTCATTAATTTCTCTGTCACACCAGAGTTATACTCTCAAACATATCCTTTTACCTGTCAGTTGTTCCTTCCTTATTTATTTATTTGATTGGTTGGGGTTTTTTTCTGCATAGCTATCTTTTTCTGCACTTATTTGTACAGAATGGTCATTAGCTGTGATGGAAATGCCAATGTTTCCATGGAAACCTCTGTCCACTACAGAATATACTAGAGCAATATTTGAACCATTTGTCCATTTGATTAATTATGTCTTTGTGCTGAAGGCGGCTTGGCTTGATTGTCTCATCATGTATTAGAGAAGCTACTGCTCTAACAAATGGAGCTATTGTTTTGGGTCTATTCATCTTGGTACATCCCTGAGAGCTGATAGACATGTCAACAAAACGACTGTCTCTTAATGAGCTCCAGCTTGTCAGAATTGTTTAGGGCTTCATGCTAGGCAAAGACTACTGTCATGACAGCTTCAGTTATTATGGCAATGAGTAGAATGTCTATAAAAGAGTCTATAGAAGAGAATGACCCTGGTTTTGATATCCCATAGTTTCCAAATATCAGTTATGATACACTATATGATAGATTCATAATAGATTCCAAAGCTCTGAGACAATTTACTGATGAACTAGTTCTTCAGTCACAAAGAAAGAAGATATAAAATACTTTTCCTAATCTTTTTAATTGCTTTTTTGTAAAAACAGAAAACAAAACCCACCAAAAAAACAAAACGAAAACCAAACCAAAATCCCAAAAACAACCAAGCCAAACCAAACGAAATCTCAGAAAATATCAGCCAGTATGTGTCTGTAAACCACAGATATTGCAGCTTTCTGTAGTGAGGTAATTTCCATTTCAGTTCTATTTTTTTAAATGTTAATTTTACCTGTTGCCAGGACTGAAAATGCAAAACTATTAAATGACATATGCATGGCCTAAAAGGAAAACATTTTGGGTTTTTTTTTCTAAAAAAATATTATGTAAATCTACACAGAATTTACTCTGCTCAGCTCCCATCAATATTTTTGCAATTTTAGTGGACATGTCTGTCACTGTGTTGTTTACATTAGTGAATATCCAGCTCTGAAATGTAATCAGCTTTGGCGGTGTGGGATAATGTCGGATATATACCTGCTTATTTCTGGCAACAGGTTTTACATATTTTGAGTAATAATGGAAATACTACAAATATGTATTGATTTTCAAAGTGTCCCATAGTTTCCCCTACAGAAATGTTTCTCAAAGGAGAAATCAACTCAGAATCAACAGAACAAGAACTAAGCTGTCTCTAACCAGAAGGTAATTATGAAAATCAAGATAGACCTTCTACATATTTTAAAAATGTAGATTTATTATTTCCATTCCTAGATGTTCCATTCAATTAACAAACATTAAGAGTCACTGTATATGACATTTGCTTTAAATATTTCTCTGTGCAGAATCAGTGATTAAACTGTGCCCCTAATAATCACAGATGGAAGTCAGCACCCTGTAGCTACCAACAGCCACATTTAATCAGTTAATAACTGTGGATTAAGCTTAATTCAGATTAATTTGTATTAGTATAGAATTTGTAACTCAATTGCTTTCATATTAATTTACATGTTGTCTAGACATGACATCATATTGACTCTTTGTTTGGCCCAAACACTAATTACTAACCATGCAGCTAATGGATGCAAAACTTGTAGTTTAAAAACAAAATAGAATTTCTGTCTACACTGCACTGACGATAGTTCAATACTACAGTTTAGAATTGCAGGCTAGGCATTGCCTGGGAATAGCAGGTTTTCATTTGTGCTTTAACCTCCTCAAACAAAGCATGTTGTTGCTACATGAGGAATGTGACTATTGAAAAATGAAGTTACTATCATCCACCAAGGAATATTAGCCTCAAATTCTTCTGAGGAAAGCTCAATGAGGAATTCAAAGGCGTTAAAAAACCAAACCAAACCAAACTAAAGAGCACAGAAGAAGGGAAAAGAACCCCACCTGCTAACAGTAATAACTGTTGTGGTACAAATTGGACTGAACCACTGCCAAGGTTATTTTATCATTTATAATTGTATATGTTCTGTAGTGCCTTTCATGTAAACCTGAGCTTAGTTATCACTTCTTGTCATAGTATTTGACTCGTTAGCTTTCAAAGCACATTTTTAAATAAAAGAAAAACAATGGAAAACATCCTTGGAATTCATTAGCATGATATGTAATGTTTTTAAATTATTTTGGTTTAACTAGATTATGGGTTTATTTATATATATATATATATGTATATATATATGTATATATATATATATACACACACACATATATATACACACATATATATATATACACATATACATGTATATAAGGTCCAAGATTACTGAGGATATATTTTACAGACAGGATGTATTCATATGTAGTGTTATGTCCATTTGTAAAATAGTATTTTAAAAAAATGTGAAGAAAAATGAAAAACACTTTTTATTACCTTGAAATTTTCATTATTTTGAAATTTTTATTAGCAATAGTGGTAATAGTAAAAAAAAAAAAAAGTGATGTATGTTACTCTGAAAATTTTACTTTTTTAAAATTTTAGTCTGTCTGTAGTGCCTTCATAAAAACACCCTGGCTTAATGCTCCAAAAAAGCAGCAAAAATAACTCAGAATGAGTTTATAACACTGAGTTCAAACTTTATTATTCCTGTCTACCGATTTATTTAATGATAGTGAACTGAGATAATAACTGAGCAGCAAAGTAAGGCCAGCCGTATTTTGGAGTTTTGGTTGGTTTGTTTTTTTTTCTTTTAATCTGAATATTCCCCACATAGTTTACATGGTTTGAATAAAGGAAAAATGCACAATCTTTATGGTTTAAAATAACTGACAAATGTTATGAACTATAGGAAAAGCTTCTACTGGCATGTTTTTTTACCTGCTGTATAAATAACGTTCAACTTGCTCATCTGTGGTGTGGTAGTGTCACCTAGTGGCCCCTCCTGGCCCTCGCCAAAGACTGCTTTTCCCAGACTGTGTGCTCATACCAAATCTCTCATCTATCAAAAAAGCCCGTTACAGCGTATGCTACCCCTGAAGCCGTCGTAAGTAATTCAGGAGCATGACACTCCTATTTGCACGCAGTACGGCAAGGATACGGTTTCAAATACTCCCACAATTAATGCTGCAGTTTGATGTTGGTGGCACAGCTGAGAGGCAACATTTTCAATTTGTACCTGCATAAACTGAGTTCTGTACATGCAGATTGCATACACATAGACTGAGGAGCTGCACTTCTACCAGCCAGATTTTAGGCTTGAGATATTTGAATGTGAAACTGCAAAGGACATTATACATATAATGTATAACTTACTGTAACAGGCTCATATTCTGAAAGTATAGAGGGGATTAACAAGATATACAGATAAATTGGTAAGACAGTTTTGACATGTAAGGTTCATGGTTGTAGAATATTTTATATTCATAAGTGAATGGCTAAATTGGTATCTCTTAATGAAGTCGTTGCAAGATTCCAGAGCTAAATTTGGATACTAAAGAAGTATATTTTATCTCCTTAAAAAAAATCTCTTTTTTTGAAAGTTATCACATGAAATAATGATTTTTAACATAAAATGCTTCTATGAGCTGCGAACCTCAAGAAATATAAATTTTATAGTACAGATGAATGAAAATGTTTGTCTTTTTGCTTCATACCACAGATGAACTAAGCAAGTGTCAATTAAATGTTCGTAAGTTCATAGTGACTCAGAAGTTCTACAAAAAAGTGACAGAAAATAGTACAACTCAAAATTATTTCAGTTAATATCTGTAACCAAGGCCAATGCGAAACAACTTAAAAAAAATAAAAAGCATAGACAAATAACGTGACCTCTGTAAAATTAAGACCAACAAATTCAAATTGACTTTTTGACACAGTGGCATTTTTTAATTTCTTCTTGTAATAATAAAACAAAATTTTACATCATCACTCCGTTCAATATACCTGTATATTTCTGTCTAACAAATTAGAATATACTTCCCCCTCCCTCAGATTTTTAAACTGAAAAAAAATCAATCACCTGGAACAAAACCAACCAGAAATTTTTAAATCTATGTGAAGACTGATACTGTAAATCTCAATGTTCCATACACTTCTGACTAAAAGTGCCAATCTACACTTGTACTGAAAGTTCCTGAACATTTTTTTAAAGAGGTTATTTACAGATAATAGTGCATATTGACACTGAACTTCAACTCCATAAAGCAACTGCTAAACTAATATTTATGAAAGGTCTTAATAATGCTAACTTCAGTCTTGGTAAGTTGACTAAATGCTGCAGTGGTCTCAGTAGTTTCAGAAGTACAATGATGTTAGAACTCTTCTTACAGCATCCTGTTTCTCTCTTGCATATAGGCCACCTGACTGAAGAGTAAGCAGTTTCTACATGATTAATTAAATATGAGGAAAGACTTCCCAGATGCTACTGACATGCTCTGAAAATACAGTTCCCTTACTGTCTTTACTTCTGCTTTTTATGGAGGTTATATTAAATATCTCTGTCATAGGTTTGAAAAGAGGCGTTGGAATTTTTTCCCCAGGGTCCCGTTTCTCCAACACTCCCCCCCACCCCCAGTCTATTTCTTCGGGGATGAGGGGAGTCGGGGGGACGGAGCGAAGCGGCGCGTGCTGGGAGGCGCGGGAGCGGGGGAAGGGGAAGTTCCCTGGAAGCGCTGTTGCTGTCTTTTGTCCGGAGATTTCTTGTTTTATCGGCCGACTGGACAGAGCAAGGGCGGGGGAAAGGGGTGTGGGGGGCGGTGGTTTCGGCTGCCTCCTTTTCTTTTCCTGAGAGGAAGGTGGTTTTTTTCCCACGGGACACGTCACGGAGAAGGACTGAGAGAGAGAGAGACCGACCCATCTCAGAGCGAGGTATTCTGCTTTCGGGACTGCCTGTGGGAGAAAGGACTCCTTCATCGCTGGCTGTGAACCCATCGGCTGCTGGCTACGGGCACACGTGGCTGCGAGCAGCTGTTGAACTGCCGGGACAGTCCTGCCTTCCCCTCTCCTTTCCCCCCTCCGACTCGGGTTACTGCGGTTTTCTCCCCCTCCCCCCCCCGGAGAATTGGGACTTTTTTGTTTCTTCTGAAAGTTTTTAATTGCACCATTTGTTGTTTATTCAGATTTTTTTTTAATAAAAAGCTGTTCTTTTTCTTTTCCACACTTCCACCTAAAGTTTCTTAATTTCTAAGTTGTAATCTTGTTAAGTAAGACAATCTCTCTTTGCAGTTGTCTGCTCTCTAAAGCGGATGGTCGTGGTTTAGTATGAATATAAAGATTTACATTAAAATAGGTGTATTTCTTGGACAACTTTATACATTAAAAATATGGGGATAACGTCTAGCTTTGCACTGACAGCATGGCCTGCAGATACATTTTTTATGTTTTCATGTCCTCATAAAAATCTGAAACAAAATAATTCACATGCTCACAATTGCTCTCCAATCTCATTGCAAAAAGTATTGGCAGTGATCAAGATATGGTAAGTCATACAAAGATGTTAAGGCTTTCTTCACTGGTTTACCATCTTTTCCACACTATGCCAGTGGCAGTAGAACATTGAGTAGAACATTGCATGAATGCCAAAACTTAACTGAGACAACAGTAGCATGCTGCTGAGCACTGAAACCAACCTCCCCAGGGCTTCTAACCAAATATTAATACCTCTACCACTGATGTGAGAAAGCTCTCATGAATACATTTCTGATAATGCTGCCTTTGAGGGCAGAGGAACACAAAAGGAGCAGATAGCCTTGAATGGAAGGGGCCCTAGGGGTCAAGCTTTGCAGAGTCCCATCATACAGATTATATGTCACATATGAGCTGGCACAAGGACTCTTGTGGAGCAAAGCAAATCTGATTGAAGCTAAGCACATTTTGCTCCTTTTCTAGCACTGCCAAAAGCCCAGATCTTCTCTATTTAAGAAAGATGCATAAAGAAGCAAAGACCTTTGACAGGAATGTTTTTCCTTCCCTGCAGATACATCTAGAACTGAATCCCTGTCTTGATGGATCTGCAGACTTACTGGCAGCCCTGCACCTCAGACCATGCAGTGAAAACCATAAGGAAAGAAAAGCTCCTCTGTGATGGAGAATTTCTTCACTCAGACACAGCCACTGGCTCAATAAGTAAAGGGAGGGTATCATTGGATTGCTTTCTTAGGCTTTACATCTGCACATCTGCAAGGGAACTGTGCATATTGAGTTCTGCCTATGTACCAGGAGACAAAAGTATATTCAAACAAGCAAATGTTAAAAAGCAACTACTTAGGACCCCATGGAAAATGTTACTTTTGGTAACTACACGCTTCAGGGCTATCTATACTTGCTAGTTTCACCTGGAAAGTTCCTCATTACCATTGTTAAATCCTCTTTCGGATCCCATTCTCTGATGAAAAAAATAATCTGATTATTTATTTATCAAACCAGGACTCTGAAGGTCCCACATGACAGCTCTGACTCTCTCCACAGGCCTAACTAAATGTGTGACCAGAGGACAGTGGCATGCAGTCTTCTTGAAAATGAGAGTGTGATGGGGTTTAGTTTTGGTTTTTTTGGGGTTGGTTTTTCTGTTTGTTTTGGGGGTTGGTTCATTTGTTTGTTATTCCTCTGGAACACAACATCGTATCATATTTTTATTTGAAAAACAATTCTCTGTTTTCCTATTAACAAATGTCATCTGAATTTGACTGCAGCTTCAGCTGCAATATGGTACTTTGAATGCACAGAGATATGAAATACAACTGGTGTTTGATATCTTCTAACTGATAAATTATTTAGAACATTATCTCCCAAGAGTATGCTATCCACCACACATTAGCTATTCTGTTATGGATGCATCTAGTGTGGACTCTCAGAATTGCACTCTTATATGTAAAATACCATGATAAACTTGATCAGAATCTTTGGCTATAGTGATTTCCACTCCTAAATTGCCATCACAACAATTAAGCTAAAAATCTTCTAGACCTCTGTCTCTTGCTTAAATGTGTTTCACTTGATAGCAAAGGTTAAAGAATTTCTCTCTGAGGATATTCAACAATCCAGAGGAGAGGGAATTTGCCCAAGTAAAGAGAAACTTGGTCTGAAACCCTGCTCTGAATTACTGTAAATTTGCTCTTTGGCTTCCCACCTCATCTCTACTTCCTTGAACCTTTTCTGGGTACTGCTTAAGTAGAAGAGTTCATTTCCATGGATATACATGGTACTTGTCTTTTCGTAATCTTTCCACACTTCATTCCCCTCTATACAGAGGGGAATCTTTCCACACTTCATTCCCCTCTATTCCCCCCTTAACTACATTTCCATCAGCAAACAAATCCTTACACTGTGTAGTATGTTATTAATCTTGTCCTGTAGAACTTCACTTCTTACTTGAGGTTCAAATGTGTGCGGTCAAAATAAAACCCAAAATATGCTATTTATTTATTTGAACCAAAATACACACACATTTACAGACATAAAAAGACACAAAAAGAAAATCATTTTTGCAATTGATTTTTTTATGGCTGCATCTTAAATAACACATTCCTAAAAATGTCCCCAAATTAAGCACTTGAATAGGTGACATTTAAATTGTTTTCACAGTGGGGTAAAATGCATTTCACCAAGAGGGAAAAGGTAACCTCAGTATTTACCTTTTTTTTATTTTGTTGTAAAAATGGTATATAGCTTTTAAGATGTCAGATATACATATACATAATATACATATGACATGTATGTGTCATACAACTTTTTCTGAGGAAGTTGAGTGGTAACCACAATTGCAACTGTCTGCTGTTATCACTTTCTACTCTGATATTGCAGAAAGGTGTTTCAGGGAGACTAATATGTATTTACATGCTTGATTTTTCTCCAGTCTAATGTCCTACTTTCAAATTCAATATATGACCAGCCTAACAAAAAAATATCCTGTGTGATTTACTCCTGATAGTAGATTAGTACTTTAGCTGATTTTCAAACAAATGTACAATGAATGAGAAGACTGAATGAAACTTTCCTTTACAGTTCTGGGAAGGGGAGGGGGGGAGGAACAATGAAGGGAAGGGGGAGGAAAGACCACATAGCCTCTGTTTGGAATTCCTTTTTCACCAGAAAGTATAGCAACAGGGGAATAGATTTTAAATGCCCTTCAGCGGAAACTGACAGGTATGGGAGACAGAGGATCCTTTTGCTCACATCTTTCACCGTAAGATGTCTAAATATGTTATCTCTTTCCCATAGCTGTCAATGTCAACTTTGATCATTAATATATTATCTTGGCAGAGAGATAATCTAACCTCAATCCTTAAAATTTTGTGCTTACACTGTGCACATCTTCCTAGTGCTGTCTCAATACACTAAGCCAGCTGTATTTCACTTTGTTTAACAAAGTACATGAATTAAATCAGCTCTTCTTCTGACAGAAATGTTAAGAATCAATCAAGAGCCATTTGGTTTTTCTTATGTCAACATATAATTTTCTCATATAAGTTCTTGCAACATTTCTAAAGAGTTTGTCATCTACTTTGAAATCATGTTTAAAATATTTCACTTACAGGGACATTCTGTTATTGATTTATTGATGGATCTTTAAGGAGGTTCTGGAAGAGCAAATGTTTATACTGATAGCATAGATGTCAAAGGATAGCCAGCACTGACCAGTGAATTCACTCATGTTCATTGGAAGCATAATAGGGCTTTCTAATGCTTTGCATTGAAACATCCTGGTTTATGTATCTTGGTCAGCTTCTCAGGTTAAAATAGTCCATGTTGACTGTCTGCCTTAGGCTGACCTTTTTTTCACTGTCAGCAAAACCAAATCACTGATGTCTCAAAACAAAATTAGGAAACTATTCCTCCAGTTTAGACAGGTTTAGGTTTGTTTTGAAACATAATAGACATACTCTTTGGAAAGGACGCAGCTATCCTTCAGAGGGTCACAGGAGCATAACTCTGGCACATACCAATTTTTATCTCTATTAAACAGTTAAAAATACAAAAATAGAATTTTATATTGACAAATAATATTCTTAAGAATCTCCAGAAACATTGAAAATTTCTTGTATTTTTTTTTCAAAAATATATTCCATGAAGTGAGGAAATTTGCAGAGATCCTTCTTTAGAAATCTTTTGCCTTTCTCAAGGTACAAGTGTGTTTTACATTAAGTAAAGGTAAATCACAAAATCTTGAAACACCTGGCAATTGATACAACAGAAAATTCTATTATAAATAAACAAATATATAAAAAGCAAGGAAGGAACTCAGCAGCTCAAAATTCTCCATATGGCAATTGTTGAAGCCATCAAGAGCTTGCCAAAATAACTACTGCTACATTAAACTGATAAAAGACAAATCAGACTACAGATAAGAGGGAGTAGATTGAAGAAGCACGGATTCTTCCTTCAGTCTGCAGAAGATTCAAAACGTGCAATGAAAACCCTTCAATCTTAAACTTAGTAAAACAAGGGATGCAATATTCTTTCGTGCAGCATTAAGACTGTAATATATTCACAATGAACTTTATTCTACAAAAGGACAGCAATGAGTTAGAAAGCATGTAAAAATGAGGAGAGATTAACATGGTCCACTTCCTAACTGGAGAAAAAGCCAGGAGGAAAAGATATCACAGTTAAGCACCAAGGAAATATGATTGCAAACTGCTCAATTTAGCAGCTGTTCGCCTCACAGGATCTTGACACAATGGATTTTAAATCCTGAGGTGTTGTCACACATCCAGACTCTTTTTAATCTTTCATCAAACAAAGGGTCTTTCAAACAAAATTCTTAAATCTTTTCTGAGCACCAATTCTCCAAGGTAGAAGTAATTCTCACTGTGAATTCCAGGTTACTAGGCAAGACTTTCTGGACTCTTTTATCTTATGCATGTTTTAGAAGAACTTTGTGAAATTTGGGCTTGTTGCCAACTGACATTTTCTTTACAGATACTGCCAATGAAAGTAATAGACAACACACTGAGTTTCAAGAAACTACAGTATCAAATTGCTCTACAATCCCATTTACTATGAAGTTATTTGATTGTGTTCAGCTAGCCTTAATATTTCTGACTTAGGAAGCTTAGATTGGTGCTCAATGATTACACCATAAGTGTTAATTAAAACAAACAAACAAACAAGGGGCGTGGGGGTGGGGGTGTGTGCTCTCAGGATGTTGGAAGCTTATAT
This sequence comes from Lepidothrix coronata, assembly GCF_001604755.1. Lineage (NCBI taxonomy): Eukaryota > Metazoa > Chordata > Aves > Passeriformes > Pipridae > Lepidothrix > Lepidothrix coronata. The sequence goes on from NW_016690198.1 coordinate 2,017,513, forward strand.
TTGGAATCATACCAAAAAATATTAGCTTGACAGAAGAAATTCAAATTAGGTATGAGTGGGTTAATGCAGTTACCAACAAGGAAGTCACTAAGGAAGTCACAAGCTCCATCAGATGTGGTCAAAGAGATGGTAGATGTTACGTGAAGAAAATTAGTACATAGGTTGAGTCTCGCACCAAATGACCCAGAAGCTCCTTCCAACTATAAGCTCTATGAACTGTGAAAATTGTAATAAGTGCTGGCACTTGTGGAATTCCTTCCTGCCATGACAGATAAATTATTATATAAAGGCTGTCACACACAATACATCATCTACAAATTTTTTGAGTTCTTATTGTAGCTGCCATTTGGAAAAAAAACCAACAAAAAACCTCCAGCAAAAACAAAAGAATCACCCTGCCCTCCCCCCCCCAAAAAAAAAGAAAAAAAAAGAAAAAATCCCCAAAAATATACACACACACAAAAAAAAATAAAAATGAAGCTATTTGGCATAATACAGTTTCATTCTGAGGCTCTCTACCAGTACCATTGTCTTTGTCATATTTGCCTTTGGTGATGAGATTGTTCATAGGACACTAAAACCCATGAAAGAAAAACCATTCCACAGTTAAAAGGAAAAGTAAATATTCTGGGCAAGATTTGCTTCATTCTGCTTACTAAAAGGTAGTAGAAGGAGGACTGGGTTAACACCATGATTTTGGTTCATTTCTCATAATTGAAAAAAGTTAATGGAATGGTGTAATCTAGATGACAACTCCTTGAATTCAGCAACATTTTAAAAATGTCAACATATTTATCATATAATTTCTAGCACAGTCTACGAGAATCAACAAATCTCAGAGGCTACATTCATCAACATTTCAGCTTACTCATTCCCAGTCTTCCCTCCTATACCACCATCAACCCCACCCCATCCTAATTTAACAGGAAGGCTACAACTCAGACAAATATTTAATCATTCTTTAATATTTTCTCAGTTAAATATTATCTTAATTACAGAAAGAACAAGGAATTGCATACTTGATACATATGTAATATTTCTTAGAATTTCTACTGAAATGAAAATTCCAACCTGGCCATAGCACTCTTATTGCAACTCCTAGTTACATATGCTCACATCACAGTGACAGACCATTCATTACAGTCATTCTTTCTGTAATGTATTTTTCCAAATTCATTACGAATAGGATACTGCAAAGCTGATGTCTGACAAAAGGTCCGACTTGTTAAATTGGAATGAAGCAATGAAGTTTATAATGGCTTATCGGCATTCAATAAAATATGATTTACCTATTGTTCGTTTCATAAAATTACATTGACAGTGTAGATAAATATTCTTTAAATCATGGAATCATAGAATCACAGAATCAGCTGGGTTGGAAAAGACCTCTGAGATCATCAAGTCCAACCCTTGATCCATTACCACCTCAGTTACTAGACCATGTAAGATGCTTTCTCCTCCAAAGCTCTTTGAGCAGCAGAAGAATTGTATAGGTTTTCCAATAATTTAATTAATCTGATCATGCACACATAGCTGAAATTTGTATATATGTACCACAAAAAATAAACAACACATCAAACCTGCAAACTCTCTGAGAAGTAGATTTGGAGAGTGAGATTTGCCCTGTACTAGGGACAAATAATTTTGATGAAGTAAGCAATTAGGTTTCCTGTACTTAGGGAAAGGCAAGCTATTCTAAAAATAATAGTCAGAATCACTCTTCAATGGTCATTGTTATCCATAATTACTTTTGTTTTACAGTATGTTTTATTGACAAGAGAAAAGAAAATATCAATTACTGACTGACATATGTTCTTCAGTTTCCCGGGCAGTTGCTTTTGGATAATAACTATAATCTTTAGTAACTAACTAGAAAAATTCAGAAATTAGTAAGATATTCTAATTTTAACTGGAAGGTTTAAAGCTTTTTCTTTTTGGCTTACATACAAGTAATATGAGGGAGGCATGTGCAGTTGTCTTCAGTTATTAAAAGGAACAGCACAGCTCAACCTTTTCTGATGACTGAAACAGAAAGATTTTAGACAAAATAATGTAGTTAAAATTCATGTTTGCCTTTGACATTGCACAGCCACCAAATTATCTGTGCTGTCACAAATTTAGTCTCTGGAGGTTATTGTTTATGCAAATAAGGCTATCTAACTATTGCACCAAGAATCAAATTTCAGTCTTTTTTTTATTATTGTTAAACATTTTTATACTGTTTGTTGTAGCTGTAAAAGCTGTAAAATAAAATATGTAAGAAAAATTATTTAATTTTTATTTGTAGCTAGAAGTATCAGAGTGGTTTTGTTTGAATAGGTATTTACAAAATGCTCCAGCTAAATACACCAGTCAGTAAAACCACAACATTGCATGGCTGTAATCTAAAATTTCTTCACTTGTATCAGAAATGCAATTGTCAACCATCATCAACTGTCCTTTATTTCTCTTCCTTTCATTCATTCCTGCTTTGTCACTCTTATTTCCCGTGACCTCTTATCTTATCCCCATGTGTTGCCAAAGTAGATTAAAAAGTTCAGTTGAAAAAGTTGATTAAAAAGTCCTATATGCATGCAGAGTTTCACTGGATTTTTGTCCCTTTTCTTTACTGTCTCTACTCACAAGAATAGAATTCTCCTCTTTCTCGTTTTCTGTACCTTTCTTCTCTACTCTGGTTCTCTCACTTTTTGCACGCCTCTTGTTTCAAATTTCTGACATTTCCCCGCCCTTCAACACTTTTTTTTCACACACAGATAACCACAAAAACATTTCAAGATTGATGTCAGAAGTTGTCAGGTTATCTCTTCTCATATCCAGAGAGCAAGCACTCATGGTAAGTAATTTTAAATGGAATTTCTTATTGAAAGGACATAATCCAGAAACATTTTGACCATAACTGTGAGGCAGTAGTCAAAAAATCTTTGTCTTTTATTCTACAGTGGTACCATATAGTATCTCTCTTCTGTTAACTAATGTACCTAGTATGAAATATCGAGCTCCTTTATTCCTCTCTAATTATATAAGTCACTAATCTTTATATGAACTCTGTTTAAATTTATATGAGATATATATTTTATCCTCTACATAATATGTCCCATTCTCTCTCTCATTTTTCTAGTGGTATATAACAAAAAGCCCTCATGGTAACAAAATTATATCCTGGTCTTACACCTTCTATCATTTCACTTAGTAACTAGTCATGTTCATTTTTCCCCCCTATAAATCATCTTAGACTCCATAATCAAAAAACGCCAGCTGATTTTACCCACTGTTCAACATCCACTTTCTACTTCTACTGAAGTAGAAAATTCAGCATAGACTGATGGACCAGCCTTATTGCAACGAGAGATCTTGTGACATCAGGAAGTTCTTCCACTGAGCTAAACATTCCTATTTTAATGGCACACAAATGCTTTCTTTAAAGTTTTTTAGGTGTCATCATGAAATTAATGTTTTAAATAATCTTAAAAAAAGGAAATATATCAACTTTTTAACTTTTTTCAACTTTAGCAATGTTCTTTGGATTTCTACTGCTTCATGCTTCTCAGAGTATTTTTTAGGCTTCAAAGAGAATTTGTTATTTAACAGCTGCTAACTATCCACTGTGAACTGATGACTTACAGCAGACCTGGGCAATCTGTAGTGCACCAATATAACCCACCTACCTCTTCTTCAAATTACAGTCTAGGGAAAAATTTTCTTTTCTGAGGCTTGTTGGGCAGATGAGCTACTATAGTTATGCGCAACCTGCTCTCAAGTTTTTTTATTTTTCCTTGTTTGTGCCAGGCTCTGTGAGTAACATCTTATAACACAGAAATATGTATTATAAAATTGTGTGTTGCTCACGTGATTCATATATGTAGATGGTATGGTCATTCCAACCCTATCCAGTTCAGAGAAAAAAAACCAATACTTTTTCCTTTTGTTTTTAAGAAAAACAGAGAAAAACATATGTACCAATATTATTTAAAAATGCTTTAGGTTACAGTTTTGTCTTGCCATTCCTATCAGTTCAGGTCCTGTCCTGTCAGCAAATATATAAACAGAAAGGTAGTGAGTTTCCTGCATAAAATACCAGTGATTAATTTTTTTTTTTATATTATAAGGAAAAAATGATAGAATTGTTTCTGAATTCTCTGTAGACTTTATAAAACACCTTAAAATGTAGATATTTTCATGTCTTTTTGTATTTTCTTAAAGTAAAAAATAAGGTAATAATACATATTGTGTCTTTGTTATGTTTTAATTGGAAAAAAAAATTTTGGCCATAAATTCACACAAGACTATTAAACAGACATTTGAAAATTGATGCAAAATAGCACTTTGGATCAATGCATTGAAAATTCATCCAAAATAGGGAGAATATTTTCAAATACTGAAAGTATGAAATATATTGCAGAGTTACCATTATAACTTTACTTTAGTTATGCTTAAGCTACAGCATGAGAACACCAATATGTTGAGTGCTAGGCTTCAATTTTCACTTGGATTAAATAATAAAAATAAAAGCAATTCCAATTCTGCAAATATAAATTGGGAACGTATTTAACTACAATTACCAGATATGTTTAAATTTTTAAATCTGTACAAACAATTATTTCCCTCAGTAAATCTATGTTATCCATGATTCTTGGAACTTGATTAAGAAATTCAGTTTGTACTTATGGTTAGTACTGTGCTCGCTCAGTACGATCCAGCTGGGTTGGATTCATTAGTACTATAATTCAGTAAGATTCCTTCCTGATTTTTATTGAAGCAGTAATAAACTTTCAGAGAGGTATTTGAACTCTCTGCACCTTTGCCCAAAGGACTTTGTGAATTTGTATCATTACATAATTATAGATATTTTTAAATAAATGTCATTATCTTTGACTCATTTAATTCAATGTCAGAACCTTGGCTGAATGTCAGTTGTTACATAAACACATAAAGTTAACTTTTATTTCTCACTGATATTGCTAAAATATAATCAAGTTAATTTTTAGAAATCTAGTAGAGATATTTGCTCCCAGGCAGAATGTTTTTCACAGGTTTCAGCCTGAGGCAGATTTTCTTGGCAGATTTCTGAAAACAGAAATTTCTAAGAGAACTGCTGACACAACCTTCACGCCTATATAGTAGTTTGAACTTGCCACCATAATAATTAAGCAATTAGGCATGACAGAGAGTGTGAGTTTCCCGAGATAATCACACCCCTGGGGTATTACAAGTCATGATCCAGAGATAAGTGTTTTTAATCCCCCAAGGGTGTGATTATCCTATGATAACCACACCCTCCAGAGGAGATTTATTAGTCATATAAAAATCTTTAGTGTAAAGTAAAAAGTGCTTGTATTGTGGGAGTAGGAAAGTCTGAATATAGACAGTGCTTTGTGTCTTCCTCTAATAAAGAATTGCAATATACAACACCAATTCATACAGTTACCCATCAGTTCAAGCCATTTTACTGAAAAGTATGTTGAAGTAAGTTGTTATTGCCTTTCTCCAACCTCTAATGCAGCAAATACTGTTTTGAAACTTCTGAGATCATCTCAGAACTAAAAATGTGATCTCCATTTGAGACTGCTTCACTTCCAGATTACAACAAGAATGGCCTTCTCAAATATTATTTCCAATTCCATCATGAAATGCATGCACAGCACAAAGTAGGAAATTACACATCATCTCTTACTGACTTCTGAAACTCATGAGGAATGCTCAGGAGCCATACTGGACTGCAAAGGGAATAAATTCCTTCTCATAAGTTGATTTCAAGCAAAAGTGAAAAATGTAGTTACTTGAAACCCTATAGTTGTCAGATCTTAAAATAGCCTCATCTATTATTCACCTTGCCTTGTCCCTTTGACAATATGATTTGAAAACAAAAGGTTGGTTCCCCTTTCTGTTGTGAAAAGACCACAAGTTTTTTTGTAAAAGACACTTGATGCTGACACTGTTCCCACTTACTGCTCCTGAAATGGCATCCAACATTTGAAAACACTGATGTTTGGTTAATCAAATCAAGGGGTTTTGGAACTGACCTCTGCAAATAGTCCTAAGGCTGGTTGTACCTATTCTGACTGGATGTATGAAGGTTCTTGGGTTTACAGGAGTCCTACACACACTGCATAGATATTGATGAGAGCTGCAGTGCATTAGGCCTTGATGTTTCTCGTGTTTTACATTACACTTCTGCACAATAAATTGTTGGGTACAATTATTCCACCATTTCATCAAGATAATGAGAACATCATACACTCACAATCTGTTAACAGAGATCCTTAATGCAAGTAACTGAAGGAAGACTGCTCAGAAGCAGTCAGTTGTTCAGCTCCATGCAGCACACTGTTCTGCCTTGACTACCACTGTAATTTAAGTATTAGTAATTAGTTGGCAGCCTTTGCATTAAAGGTATTTTTCATTTGTATCATGTAGCATTAAGATGTTTAAACTTCAAAGACTGAAAAGAAATTAATTTAAAAGTTTTAGATATTGGTCAGGTTCAACTTCATTTTATTGTTCTGTAACTGTAATTTGATACAAACAAAAGTCTCCTGCAAGGAAGATTTTTATACCTGTAGCTATTCTCAGAGCTTGCTGACACGCATTTGTTGGAGAGGTCAATATTGGTAGAAGCATGGGCTATAGTGATGATGCCTTGGTGAAATTCACTATCTCAAGGGATATAGGCCAAACAAAAAATATAGTCAAGACCCTAAACCTTGCGAAAGTGGGCTTTCAGTTGCTTAAGGAACTGGTGGATGGGACAGATCTGCAAAATTGCCCTCAGGGTAAAGGAGCAGAAGAGAGATGTCAGATGGCATTTTTCTTAGAACACAAGTATTATCAATTCACATGTGCAAGAAATCACACAAGGACAGTTGGAGACCAGCATGGATAAGTAAGGACCTTTTGGTCAAGCCAAAACACAAACCAAAAATGGATAGGCAGTGAAAGTAGGGACATACATCCTGGGAAAAATATAGGGATATGGGTTGGGATTGTAGGCATGAGATAGGAAAGCTAGGGAACAAATTTAGCTGTAACTAAGTTTGGCAAGGAATGTGAAGAGAAACAAGGGCTTCGTACATTAAGTACATCAGTCAGAAAAGGAAGATGAAAGAAATTGTATCCCCATTCATAAACAAGACAGGGGATCTGGTGACAGCTGGCATGGGGAACGCTGAAGTACTCAACAACATTTCTGGAATTGTTTTCTCTGGAAATTTGTCTTCCTGTATCCCTTGAGACCCTGAATCTCAGGGCAGGGACTGAGGCAAAGTCCAGCCTTTCTCATCATAAGAGAAAATCAGGTTCAAGTAACCTGATGTGATCCACTGATATGCATACCATTGTCCTGAGGGAACTGGCTGATGATGTCCCTAAGCCACCTTCCCTTGTATCTGAAAAGTCATGGGTTGGCGCCACAAAGCAGGCGCCTCCCTTGAGGCTTGTTCCCCCAAAAAAGCAGCATAGTGGCATGGGAAAATTCAACAAGAAAGTCTAAACCACAACGACTGCACACTGGATCAGGTTGCCCAGCGTGGTTGTGGACTCTCCCTCCTGGGGATATTCAAGAACTGGCTGGATGCAGTCCTGTGCCATGTGCTCTAGGATGACTCTACTTGAGCAGGGAGATCAGACCAGGTGACCCACTGTGATCTCTCCCAAGCATGTGATTATTCATCATAACTGGTTTAGTAGTTTCAATAAATAAGTACTGTTAAATCTGCAAAAAGGTACGACTGGAGTCACTAAACTAATTCTTAAATCAGCAGAAAAACAATTCAGCATTTTTTAGTGTCTTTGTGAAAAGGTTAGCACAAATGTAACTTTTTAACAGTCCATTTAATATATGCCTCTGATTTCAAACATGCTTAACACTGACATAAAGAACTGCCAAAACATGAATTAATCATTGTTTGGTGGCACTTTACTAAAACCAGAATCAGTCTGCAAACTAAAAATTACAAATCATCCGTGGAAACACTGACAACTTTGACAGCTTCCTACAATCTCACATAGTTCTCAGTTTAAATTTAAGATTGAAGACTGGTAATGCTGGAAAAAAAAACTCAAACAAACAACAACATCAACAAAACACCAAAGAACCACACAAAACAACTATAAAAAGTTTCTAACACTATATTAGACAACTAGATGTCTAAGGATGTGACTTTCAGCTTTTCCAAATTTCTGAAGTTGCTGCCAGTATGATGCTTTTCATTGATGGCACAGTAACGGAAGTCTGATTGGACTCAGAGTAACTTCAGCACAACTGCAGTATTCCCAGATTGTCCAGCATTTGGCAAGATTGCTATTGTGGGTTTGGAATAACCAGTTGAGATACTGAGAGGGTGTTTGGTTTGATTTGTACAGTCTGGAGTCTCTTTCTGACCTGCCATGGCTAAATGGAAATGTCAAACTTTAGGCTGACATATTTACTTACAAAACACAGCTGTCACAGGTTTTAAAAGAGATGTTGGAATCTTTTCCCCAGCATCCGCCGCTCCCCCACCATCTCTTTCTTCCGGGATGGGGGGAGCGGAGTGAAGCCGCACGTGCTGAGCAGCGTAGGAGCAGGAGCAGGACGAGCTCTCTCAGGAAACGCGGTTGCCACGGAGACGGCTGGGAAGTCTTTGGTTCTGGGGCTTTTGGGTTTGGTCGGCGAACCGGACAGAGCCGGAGTGCGGATTTGGCCGCCTCCCCCCTTTTTTTTTTTTTTTTTTTTTTTTTTTTTTTTTTTATGAGAGTAAGGTGTTTTTTTTCCCCACGGGACACCTCACGGAGAAGGACTGAGAGAGAGACACCGACCCATCTCAGAGTGAGGTATTCTGCTTTCGGGACTGCCTGTGGGAGAAAGGACTCCTTCCTCGCTGGCTGTGAACCCATCGGCTGCTGGCTACGGGCACACGTGGCTGTGGCTGCGAGCAGCTGTTGAACTGCCGGGACAGTCCTGCCTCCCCCCCACCCCACCCCCCGCCATCACGCCAGGTTGGCACGGGTTTCTTCCCACCTGGGGAATTGGGACTTTTTTGTTTCTTCTGAAAGTTTTTAATTGCACCATTTGTTGTTTATTCAGATTTTGTTAATAAAAAGCCGTTCTTTTTCTTTTCCACACTTCCACCTGAAGTTTCTTAATTTCTAAGTTGTAATCTTGTTAAAATAAGACAACAGCGTAAAATAATTATCCCAAATTTAGCATTGAATGAGATACTATGCTGCAAGTGATAGTTGGCTTTCTAGGGGCTCAGGGCTCCTAGTCTAGGTGCTTCCAGTACTGGATATAGGTCATGCAATGCTGCATTACACTGCGGAAAGACTGCACTGTTTTTTTTCCCGTCCGCGTGAATAGATTTGTCTGCTCCAGAAGATTTATTCCAGTGCTTACTTTCACTCTCATTAATATTTGTTAGGATATGTCTACAGTGAGCAACTGTGACACTAGAGACAGTGAAGAATTTATCAGAAAAATACGCTTGGATGGTTAATCCAACTCAGAAGCAAAGCATCCCTCAGGTAAATGATGGTCTATTCTGTGGCTGTATCCGCTACAGAGAATCCAAGAGGCTTCTAAATAAATGCACAAAATCTTCACCTTTATATGTCGCTGATCTCCCACCTATCAAAACCAGCAAGAAAATACCGATCCTGCTGAAATCACCTAAACTTTCATAAATCTGGAAATTCATGTCATATCCATCTGAAAAAAAAAAATATATTTAATACATGGCTGATTATTTTAAAATAAAAATATTTTATTTTATATAATACAATTAGTTACTTTATATAATGCAATAATGTAAACTATTATGTAATTAGTTGTATACTTCATTTAATTATTTGAAGCACATTAATAGACCTTGATTTTACCTCTTCTCACCAGTCTTTTGGCTCTTTTCTTTTTCTTGTTGTTTCTTTCCCTTTAGTTATTTATTCCTCTCTTCACATCACATTCAAGTAACACTCATGTTCCATCCGTCACTTTGCACCAAGCTATGTCTTATCAAGTTATTACATTAAAGCACTTTGCCATGTACAGAAGAGTCAATGACTTTCCAGACCAGATTACCATAAAACCACTTCTGCATCCAAATCTATCAAAGATCAATATTTGATTTCAGATTTCTTACAGTAAACTAAAATGCTGGCTGGGTGTGGCACTAGGAAAATAAAATAACAAGGTTTTGTTATATATTAGTGGGGTATTTTAAACTCCCTTACTTGGAGCCTTCCAATTTACTTGTATCAGTTTACATCAAACAGCATAATTATTGGTTTTAAGACAGGGACATTTAAATGAAAACTCAGAACAACCAGAATCAATAATAACTGGCATAATTTCGCGAGGAAAGCCAAAAGAAAAAGGTATTTATTAATATAATAATTGATTAATTAATTTATTAAGTCACCTCTATGGCACATGTGGGTAGTTAAATCCAGACTTAAATATTAATTATAATCAACTAAACACATTGAACTTCTAGGCTCTAAGAGTCATATCACTTTTTGATTCAAGAACTATAGAAGAAAATAAGAGAAAGAAAAAAAAAGAGGAAATACTTGTGGAATGAGAGAGGAAGAATCTAGAGCACAAGTTCTATTTTCTACATAGTTCTTAAAGAAGGATGTGTGTCTCTGTTTCTTATATGTGCTTACGTGGCTATAGAGGTGTCAGAATTCCATAAGTGTTTATGTGATGGGAAGAAGTCCAAGTCAAATCAGAAAAACTCTTTCCAGAGGGGTTATTGCCCCATTTTACCTGCTCAAAATAAATGAAATTAATGGATTTCACCGACTTTTTTTTGTCTCCATTCTCCCTTGGTCTCCTTTGCTTTCTCTTGGTATAAGACATAAAGTGAGTCTAGGACGTGAGATTAATAGTAGGAAAACGAACCTTTTCTCCATCTCTAATTGTACAAGCATTCCTAATGAGCTGAAGCTAAACAATAAATTAACCATATGCTCCATTTAAAATACATTCTTCTTCACTGCTGCTCATAAACTGCTGTCTGCTTTAAACTTCTGCAAAGATAGAGATAGCACTGGAAAAACATAGCCTTTATCCCCAAGTTCAACAGAAGAGGCTGGAGGAAGAATTGTCCAAGGGGAGCTATCAGGAGAAAAAGGGAGATAACATCCAAGTAAGAAGAACAGAGAAGAGGTCGGGAAAACACCATGAATAACATGTAAAGGTCAGTAGGAAAATAAAGAAGTGAAGATATGCCTGGAGATAAATGGGGAAAGAAATGTAAAAGAAAAATATGAAAGGATAGCAAAATGAGAGAAAAACTATAAGGAAAATAAAAGTAGTGAAAAAAATTAAGAAGAAAGGAAAACTGTTTTAATAAAAATGTGTTACACAAGACTGTTGACATGATACTTCCTTCAGGTTTAAAAAAGGTGAAACCATTGAAAAGTTAAAAACACTGGGCTTCTCTCTTATCTTGTGTTGGAATTTCTCTCTAGAAGTCTCTCTCTGGCTGCCACAGCAAGTCTGTCCTTCTCCGACTCTTCATCTTTTGCCCATCATGTCATTCATTGGCTCTGTATCCACTGAATATCTATGGCACTGTGAAAACTCCTGTATCTTCGTACAGTGTGACATGGGTGAAAACAGAGAAAAGTTCCTTAATAACAGCAACCTTAGGAAATATATTTGGACAGAACAGAAGCAAAGGTTTTTAAAACAGGACAGAAAGAGGCCAAGGTCTGTTAACCTGTGCGCAGATGTGCTGGTTTAAAAGTAAACCAGCAAAAGAAATTAACCCGACTCAAGAGAGGCTACAAGTCAGAGTTATAATTTACTAAAAAAACTACAATAAATACAATGATACAGAGAAAACTGGTTTTAACCCACAATGACAGGTGTATAACCCAGCATCCTGGGACAAGAACAGGACAGTGTTCATTAGCCCGTATGCCAAGCACCACCTGGCCCCTGTGGGTGCAAAGTAAAAGGAAGGGAAACCTGTTGGTCCAGAGGATGGTCTCAGTTCTGTCGAAGTAATGATTGCAGTCTTTGCAAGAGTGGTAGTGGCAGTCCTGTTGGAGTTCTGATTCTCCTCTGGATCTGACGATTATATATGCTCAGGTTTAGGTGGGGATGCCCAGTACCTCCCCCAGGGCAGGGAGTTTCACAGTGGGTGATTTAACTCTGTGAGTCATGGGATATTTCTGGAGTCTTTGATGGTCTAGGTGTTGAGCTGCCTATTATACCACTCCAGTATGTCCCATTAGCTGAGATGACCCCTCAGGCTGAGTGTGAAGGTGCAATGCCTCCCAGGAGGGGAGTTATCACAGCTGAGTCATTTGTGTGAAGACAGAGAAACACTCTCCTGCCTCGCAACTTTCTTTAACACCCAGCTTGTAGCCTGAGGTGTCAGGTGTGGCCTGGGCAGTTGCTACAAATGATCCGTTATTAACAGTCCATCAGAAATGACACAGAGTGTGTAGAATACACAGTTTTGGTTATACCCACATAGTGATAAACCGGTCCTGGCCCCTGTAACTAGGACAATAGATGGAAGAGCGATGCAGAAGACTGGGACCAGCTTAGGGTAAATCTTGCTGAAAGCTATTTCGAGCAACCCTATAAGCAATTAGATGTAGTTTCAATAACAGGTTGTGCCTAAATGAACTGACTTGCAAAGCAAACTGAGTCAATGGCCCAGTCCCAGTCCTCACTACAGTGGACAAGGAAGAGATACAGGATATATTTCTAGTCCAATGTTAACCTTTACTTCCTAAAGCTCTGAGGATGTTCAGAGTCATCTGAGGAAGCATCAACAGACAAGTAAAAATACCAAATCAGAATGAGAGTAATCTCTCTGTAGATATGGTGGACTAGATAAAAAAAAAAAAAATCCTTGTGGTAGCAATGACCACATTGTATTTGAGGACAAACTTAACTGGAAGTAGAACACCTAAGGAAATTTTAGGATTTAATCAGAAACTCTGGCATAGGGAGTATCATACAGATATCTTTCAGAAGTGCTCTAAGTATAATTGATCCAATATTAGGCAGGGTTCCTGGAAGTTCGTTCATTCAGCTTTACAGTTTAGGCACAAGCAACATAATATCTATGTACCTATGTTCCTTTCTTCTCTCAGTGCTGCTTCAATCAGAGTTCACTGTATTTACTGTAGTTTTTGTTTTAGTTATAGTTTCACAGAACATGTGAAACATAATTAGATTATGGTGTCCCAGGAACGTGAAAGTTTTCCTGGTTTTATAGGTGGGTAGGCTTTTTATGACTTTATTATATGACATAATGTGTTTTAACTAGTTTCCTTTAAGAAGATACTTTGAATCTTAATAATTTGACTTATTGTGTTTGTTCCTCTTAGTGCACACAGCTTTTAAAAACCTGCCAGGTTGGGTAGCAACCTTCACCAGTGACTTTCCAATTTTCTGCCACTCTTCCTTGGTTAACAAAGATTTCAGAAGCTTTGCCTTAAATAAAAGCTTGTGTTCCCTCTGCACTTTTGACTTTTTTTTTTTTTTTTGAGTGCAAATACAGTGCAGTGGCAAAATTACCAACCATGGAATCTCAGTATTTATTTTTACTCCTCAGATTGTATTCTCTCAGATTCTCTCTGAACTAGAATCCTTGGCTTTTGCTCCTGTAAAGTAATTTGATCTCATAACAGTAAAAAGGAGACTGTGGAGAGAACTCATCAGTCTCCAATTTCCTCATGAGAGGGAGAGGAGGGGCAGACATTGACCTCTGTGGTGACCAGCAAGAGGACCTGAGGTAGTGGCATGAATCTATGTCAGGCGAAGTTTAGGTTGGATATTAGGAAAAGGTTCTTCACCCTGGGCATGATTGGGCAATGAAACAGGATCCCTAGGGAAATGGTGACAGCATAAAGTCTGCCAGAGTTCCAGAAGCATTTGGACAACACAATCGGGTACATAGGGCTGTCCTGTGCACGGCCAGGAGTTGGACTTGATGACCCTTGTGGTTACCTTGCAACTCAGAGTATTCCATGATTCTATGATTCTACCATAATATAACCCTGATTTGCTCTTTCAGTCTGCTCTGTATTCTTTGCCTGCGAGGGGCAAGGTGGAAAGGAACTGTAGATATTCAAAATACAGGAGGATTGCATCACTGCTCCAGTAATGTCTGATCTGTTCTGTCTCTGTAGACTCCCCTTCTCTTTCTTAAGATACATAGTGGAAGAAGAGGTGAAGTAAACAAAATAAACAAAATATATTCAACAAGATGAAAGGTACCAAGGAGATATTTGTCAGAGATGAGATTCATATCTCACCAGATTGTTTGATTGATAGGTCAAATAAACCATGCTGTCTGTTTATGTGGAGGTGGGGGAAGGGCTAAGCCTAGGCCTGCAGCCAACACGGCTGTGCCCATGCAGAGCACACGGCAGGGAAGGCCATGTGGCTGGGCTGTCAATCACACCACACCCCCTGGAGCGGTGTGGTACCCCTCACTTTGGTTAGGGGGACAGTGAGTGGCAGTGAGCCAAAGGTCCTGCCTAGAGGGGGTGGCCACAATAGCCAGAGTCTATAAACAGACACACACATGGTCTCCATCTTGCCTTGGCCTCTGCCCTGCTGACCTGTCCACATGTGACCTCCAGAGTGGTAACTATATTTCTCTCTCCTCTCTTTCTGTCTTTATTCTTTCTTGTCTTAATCTGTCTTTCCTTCCTCTTGTGGGCAACTTAAGCACCTATTGTCTGTACACTTAAACTGTGGATATTTAACTTAACTTTGGGTTGGTGTTTGTCTAGTAATTTGCTATTAAGTGTTATGCTTCTGTGAATTGAGCTTTTTGTACTATGTGTTACAGTAAATTCCTCTTCCTTGGTTTGCATGTTATAGTTTGCATGTTATTTCTGTAAAACTCTTTTTGCCAAAATGCCTATTTTCTCACCAAATTAAAAGAAGTCTCTTAGAGAAAAGGTTTATAGTTTTTTTCCAGATATGAACTCAAGGTATCAAAGAATCAAATGTCTTTGCAAGACTTTGTAGGCAAAATCTCTTAAAGCCTGAAATTAAAGTGTAATACCCAGTAAAAGTGTGGAGCTTCTGGACCAGGGTTTAACAATATTATAAATCTCTAGTGCATAGATTTTCCCCTGCCTCCAAAACCCCTCCCAGATGCAATATTTAGAGCATGCACTGAATAATGAAGACAGTCCAAAAACATGATGTAAACACAAGCATAAAAAGTGTTTGTCTCTAAGTGAAATTGTTGTGTTGCCAATAGTAGACAGCACAGAAACATGCAATGTAAATATTCAATTATGGTAGGACAGGCTAAGGATGAAACATAATTCTCCACTCTGTTGTTTTGTTGTTGTTGTTTAATCTAGCCCTGAAATTGTGGTTTAATATTCTTTTTAGAGCAGAGTAAAACATAAACTGAATACATGATAAACTAAGTCATTGAGCATGTTCATTGTTGTAAGTAAAGCCAGATGTTCAGCAATTACTGCTGCAACTGTAGAGGGAAAAGGCAACACAGAAAAATCTAGCTGCATGTTTTTGTTTTGGAGATGATCAAAGAGAGCTTTTCCTTCCCCTGACTGAAAGGTTCTTTGGAATCGCTTAGCAGGATTAGCTAGCACTAAAACAAATTTCTGGAGCAGCTCTCCTTGAACCACATACAACAGAAACAGTAAAATGCAGTTCTAAATTTATTTTATGTTCATGAGGGGTTATTCCTGCTTGACAAATGTAATTTTCTTTTACAATAAGGTAACCCACCTAGCTGATCAAGGGAAGCTAGTTCATGCAATCTCTTTGGATTTCAGTAGCACTTTTGATACTCTCTCTCACGGTATCCTTCTGGACAAAATGTGCAGCACACAGCTGAATAAATACATCACACAACAGATGAGCAGCTGGCTCATGGGCTAGGCAAAAAGAGTTGTAATGAATGGGGTGACATCAGACTGGAGACCTGTCACCAGTGGGGTTCCACAGGGCTCCATATTAGCACAGTTCCCTTCAACATCTTCATTAATGACTTGGATGCAGGACTAGATTGTGAGGAGCTGTTGACACCCTTGAAGGCAGAAAGGACCTGCAGAGAGATCTTGACAAATTAGAGTGATAGGCGATCACCAACCATATGAAGTCTAAGAAGGGCAAGTGTGGGATTCTGCAGCAGGGATGGAGCAACCCTGAATATAGGTACACAATGGGGAAGGAGAGGCTGGAGAGCAGCTCCACGGAAAGAGACCTGGGGGTCCTGGCCAACAGCAAGCTGAATATGAATTAGCAGTGCTCTGGCAGCCAGGAGGGCCAGCCATGTCCTGGGGGACATCAGGCAAATCATCACAAGCCTGTCAGGGGAGGTGATTGTTCTGCTCTGCTCTGCACTGGTGTGGCCTCACCTTGACTACTCTGTGAAGTTTTGGCCACCAAAATGTAAGAAAGATATAAAGTTATTAGATAGCCTCAGAAGGAGGACCTTGAAGGTGGTGGAGGGTCTGGAAAGGAAGCCATATGAGGATCAGCTAAGGTCACTTGGTTTGTTCAGCCTAGAGAAGAGGAAACTCATTGCGGTCTACAACTTTCTCATGAGGGGAAGTGGAGGGGCAGGCACTGATCTCTTCTCACTGGGCCAGTGACACGACCCAAAGGAATGGCATGAAGCTGTGCCAGGGGACGTTTAGGTTAGACTTTAGGAAAAGGCTCTTCACCCAGAGGGCAGTTGGACACTGGAACAGGCTCCTCAGGGAATTGGTCACAGCACCAAGCCTAATACAGTTCAAGAAGAGTTCAGACAATGCTGTCATGGACATGGTGTTTTTCTTGGAGTTGTCTGGTGGAGGGACAGAAATTGGACTCAATGATCCTTGTACGTCCCTTTCAACTCAGGATATTCTATGATTTTGTGAAACACCATCATGTTGTTAAATTACATGTAATTTGAGTGAGATTTTTACTCCCTCTTGCTTTTTCCTAACACCAGAACTATAGCTCTTGGATGTGTTATACAGAGAACTTTCTCCTGCTCTCTATACAAATCTTCACTTTGCTGTATACTGCAATTTTTGCCTTGCCACTTTTCTTAAAGCAGGACATCTTTTTCATTCAACTGTCTATTTTGGTTGCAGACGCATAAATGCTACTATTATACTTACATTAATGCATATGAAACAATAGCCTGAGAGGATTTTTGCTTTGATCTTTTAATCTTTTTCTTCCTAACCTATGTCCTCTACTCTCTTTGTTTCTCTCTTTTCTTATAGTTCCCTGAGATTACTTTTTACCCTCTCTTCTGTGTGCATAGCTTCTGATTGTTTCTCTGGTCACAACATAATTCATTTCTAGAATAATTAATAGAATGGAAAAACCTGTCTGTCGTAACATAGATTTCCCGGAAGAAAATAGGAGCTCCCAATTCAGTCCTGTGAGACTGAGAAACCACTCCCTTGTTTATCCATCAGAGGGTAGAAGTTCAGTCTCTGCATACATCAGCCTGGTCCTTAAACACACATAACAAAACCTGTATACCAATAATTTCCTATTACACACATGAACATGGGTCTTGGTTCTCACCTGTGCTTATGAACACAGTGGACACCACTTCCATCTTCCAGATCTTTCATTTCACACCTCCCAGAGAAACAAGAACAGTTCAGCATCGCTTGATAAATTTGTCTTCAGCCACCCACCCTTTTGTGCTTGCAAAAGGGAGTAGGTGAGATCTACACCAGCTCTCCACCTACAGAATGAGAATGGCTCTGTAGGAATTTTGTCAGGCATATGGTATTTTTACACAAAGCAGTAAGCAAAGCCAGCAATCTCACCTCTTCTCTTGAACAATTAATTTATAAAAAAAATACATAGTTCTGGAAGGTAAAATAAAAATAAAACTGAATGAGCAGAGCAAGTTTCTCAACAGTGACAGTTCCTAGAATTCTTCCAGTACCTCTGCCTTTCTTAGAAAGGCAGTTTCTGCTTGCATGTTGTGAATTCAAAGCTAACATAATTGTTGAAAAAAGAATTTAGACAATGAAAAGGTAGAAGAGATCCAATGTCTTAAGAGTCTGAATGGAGATATGAAGAAATTGTTTAAAACAGAGTAGATAGGAAGACTGACAAAAGAAAAACAAGATTATGAGGAGAAAAAAGGAGAAGGAATAAAATATAGCAGAGAAGAAAACAAAAAATATGGAAAACTTGAGTGTAAGAGTGTTAAAAACTCATAAAAGTGAGTTTTATTTGTTATGGCTAGGTGGTAAAAGGATTCCAAGAGCAGGCAACATTGCCAGAGTGTAGCAAGAAAGACAGAGAAAGATTTTTACTTACTGTGTTTTGGCAGTATAGCACAGAAAATAAAAGGTGGAAAACCCAGAGAGGAGTCATAAAGGTACAATGACCACAAAGGAGACCAAAATAGCATGCCATGATCACCAGATTGACTTCCCAGCCTTCTGAGTAGCTGAGGCAGGTAAGTAACCCTGAGATTATGCGTTAAGGGCTTGAAAGACTCATTAAAGTGCATGTTTCCTTTTTGTGAAAATTACTGAGCAATATGCTATCCTGGCATTACTTCTTTTGCTAGAGCTATAGCTAAAGAGATTGATTAATATCAAGAAGAGGAAAAGAAGAGGAAAATTTTCAAATAAAATAATTAAGGTGATGCATGTGGAAGTAAGAGAATTTGCTTTCTAATTAGTTGGCTGCATGTCTTACTTGGATTTCTCAGTCAGAAGAGTATTCCCTCTCTATAATTTAAGTGAGAAATATTACATGAGAAATACATAACAACTTGAAAATAGGTACATCTGACAAGACGTCTAAGATTATTTTGGATAAGGAGCTGCATTTCTAGCACCTTTCCAAACCTCTGCACATTCGAACTATCTCACTTGGGTTATACTGATGAGTAATGAAATTATTATGAAAGGCTGCCCATTCTCACAGGCTTGGACAAATGACTTTAGTGAAAGACAACTTATGAAAGTCTGAAACTACAAATATATTTAGAGACAGGATACTGGTTTTGATTTCTCCACCTCACTCTGGAGAGCAGCTGGTTCAGAAACTTCTGATACTGCAAAGGTCAACAAGCACTTTTCAGACCTCCAAGGTTCTCAGCATTTTGAGTTGCTGACTCTAGTAAGAGCTTGTCACTGCTCTTGTCTGCATTACTACTTTGGAACAGGATGTTCAGTTGCTCACAGGGGTACTCTGTCCATTCCAGATCAGGCATGTATTCTTTAGGACGCCTCAGAGAAGAATTGTGAATCTGCAGAGAGCATGACCTGTTTTCTACTCTACTCAAACTTAAACACAGCATTTTTTTAGATAATTTGAAAGTATCATCAAAACATTTTATTCAGTATGTTTTACCGTGTAATTTCAGTTTCCAAAATACTTGCATTTAAATCCAAAGACCTCCATACATTAGAACACTTATTTTTTTCTCTCTTTTTATTTTAAGAAGGAGAAAGGAGGTAATGTTAATGTTATAAGGCACATTATTATGAAAGATGATAAAGGCAAATAATTAAAACAACTCTTTGATGCTGATTCATTTTGTTTTAGGAACAAGCTGTGAGGATTAGAAAGGCTATATTAACAAGTGTAGGCATAATTTCTAAAAACCCCGAGATTATTCTTTTCTTATCACAAATTAAAAGGACTTACATTCTGAACAGAGTAGTATTCGCTAAAAGGAGATGTATTTTAAAAGGTTTGGGAATGTTTTGTTCCCTTTCTTAACTTAGAAAGAGAAACAGAAAGTAAAAGATGGATCAGTTCTTAATGGAAAACAATTGTTAAAAGAGATAGTAGGGCACAAGTACACATACTTTTCTGTACTTAAGATGAAGAACTCACCTCAGGAAATGGAAGTTCAAAACACCAACATGATTTTCAGCAGGGCACCATTCTCATTGAAACTCCTTGTCATGCATGTAAGCTCATAGAATCATAGAACATGCTGAGTTGGAAGGGATCATCAAGGTCATTGAGTCTGCACAATGATCCTGAGGCACTGCACAGGACAGCCCAAGAATCACACCATGAGCATAAGAGCTTTGTTCAAACACTTCTTGAATTCTGGCAGGCTGTGATCACTTCCCTGGGGAATGTGCCAGTGCTCAACCACACTTTGGGAAAAAAAAAACCCTTTTCCCAATATCTAACCTAAACCTCCTCTAACTCAGTTTCATGCCATTTCCTTGAGTCCTGTCACTAGTCATGATAGTGAAGAGATCAATGCCTGCCCCTCTGCTTCCCCTCATGATAATGTTGAAGACCACGATGAGGTCTCCCCTCAGTCTCCTCTTCTCCAGCTGAACAAACCAAGCGACCTTAGCTGATTCTCATATGGCTTCCCTTACAAATCCTTCATTATTTTCATGGCCTTCCTTTGGATGGTCTTTAATAGCTTAATAACTTTTTTATATTGTGGTGACCAAAACTGTACACAGTATTTAAGGTGAGGCTGCTCTAGTGGAGACTAGAAAGGGACAATCATCTCCTTTGACCAGCTGGTGATGCTTTGTCTGATGCCTCCCAGGACACACTTGGCCCTCATGACTGCCAGGGCACACTCATATTCTGCTTGCCATTAACTAAGACCCCCAGGTTCCTTTCCATGGCTCTGCATTCCACCATCTCATTACACCCAGGGTTGTCCAACCCCAGTGTGCAGAATCTGGCACACTCCCTTGTTAAACTTCATATGGTTGGTGATTGCCTAGTCCCCTAATCAATTGAGATCTCTCTGCCCCTGAGGGAGTTGACAGTTCCTCCCAATTTTGCATCATCTTCAAACTTGCCAAGCATTCCTTCAAGTCCTGAGTCCAAGCCGCTAATGAAGATGTCGAAGAGCACTGGGCCAAGGATGGCCCACTGTGGAGTCACTGTGGAACCCCACTAGCGACTGTACACCAGCCCAATGTCACCCCATTCACGTTAACTCTTTGTGCCCAACCTGAGACCCAGCTGTTCACCCATTGCCTAATATGGTTATCCAGCTGTCTGGTGGACATTTTGTCCAGAAGGGTCCTGTGAGTGACAGTATCAAAGTCTTTGCTTAAGTTCAAAGAGATTACATCAACTGGCTTCCCTTGATCAGCTAGGTGGGTTACCCTGTAAAAGCAAATCAGGTTGGATAAGCAGGACTTCACTCTCATGAAGCTGTGCTGGCTGTGACCAATGACTGCATTTTTCACCAGGTGTTTTTCAATACCTCGGAGAATAATCTCCTCCATTTTATCGTAGTGGGCACTGAAGTTAGACTGACAGGTCTGTAGTGTCTGGTGTCCTCCTTCTTGCCTTTCTTGAAAACTGGGGCAATATTAGCCACCTCCCAATCAGCTGGGACCTCTCTGGATTCCCAAGACTGCTGAAAAATCATTAAGAGAGGCTTTGTGATCACATCAGCCAGCTCTTTGAGGATTCTCAGATGAATATCAGATAGGCAGTGCTTCCTTTGCCGTAGCTTTGAGATTTATCTGGGTCTGTAATCATCATATTAACTCTGCTTAATACAATGTGCTAAAAAGAAATATGTCCAGGCAATAAACACATAGGCTTTTTAGTTCTTGATTTAAAAAGTAATTATTGAGTGTAAACAGTATTGAAAACAGTGAAACACTGAATTTTGTTGTTTGGGCAAGTCATGGAAGAAGCAGGGGTTGAATGAAGGAGTTACATTAAACTATATTAAGGAAAAATCTCATTTAGCAATTATAAAGAGTACACAGCATGAAGCGAGCTAAGAGCATGTGGTAGGGAGTGTGTTTTAAAAAATACAATTTGAAAAGTACTGTAGAGAGCTGTAAGGCAATACAGGTGTGCCATCTAAGCAGATTAGTTGAGCCATTTAACCGTTGTTTAGAGACACTGAAAAACATTGCTCTGAATCTGTTTGGGCTGCTGTTTCCAATTAAAACAATATGATTCTTACCAAGGGAACAGTTAAGCGGATTGCACAGTGTTATTATGGTGTAGAACTGTGAGCCTGCCTTAGGAAGAATTCTGTATGGTATGTCTCTGTTCCAAAAAATGGGTGTGAAATTCTGACACAAAACCATTCTTGAAAACTACTTCAGTACTTATGAAATATAAGTAAACACATTTTAATTTTATTTTATTTTAACTATTTTATTTTCAATTGGACTCTCTTTCTATAAATATGATGTGCCCCAAACACGTGTTTCCTGGGGCATAGGCATTTGGATCTTGAGGCTGTGGACCTCTCCAGACACCTCAACAACATCTAGTGAAAGCATCAGAGATGGAGGGGCTGGGATAGACCACACAAGAGGTCAAGGACTTCCTTCTCCTGTTTTTACAGTGAGAGTCCTGCTCTTTACCCTCCTAGGCTGCACTGCTGTCCCAGACCCCCCATGGTGCCCTGTCCTATTTCGCTGAGACCTTATAACAAGCACAGACAGCTTTCCTAGAAAAGCAATAGGCTTGGCAAGCTAAGGATGTGATTTTAAAGTTTGCTTTCTTTATGTAAAATAAGTATAGTTGTAATTACTGGGCCTGCCTTATTTCAAAGTTGATTAAAGTTCCAATTGACAATGTACAAGTTCAAATAACTTATATGGGATGCAGAAGTTGTCAAAGTACTTACATAGTACTTATCCTCCAAGCAAGATCAAAGATTTAGACTGAAGCAATTGCTGTTAGTGAAACCCAGGTCTCTCTTTTTGTAAAGAAAGAAAATACAGAGATCTCCTAGAATAATTAATGGTACAATTTCCTTCACTACAATGTGACCTGCTTGGTGTAATTTGCCTCATTAAAATATGTGTGTCCTGAAAAGGATTCTTATTTATTTATTAATTATTAGATTAAAGATTTGTGACTTTTAGGCCTCTGCTTATGCATGGCATAAGTGATTTTTTTATTTGACTTTTTGTAGTCTGTGAAGCAGATACATGGGACAAATGTTGTGAAGAAAGATCATGAAACATCAGTAATATTATTCAGTTTCTGCTAGGTGAAGTGCCTCAGGAATGTTTGTCGGACGTGAGATAACAGTACTTATACAGATTTGTATCAAGTATTGATGTAGCAACTGTAACGTGGCGGCCAGAACGCTTTTAGGATGACAATTTCTTTGTATTGGGAAACACTTTTCTTTATTTTCCCAAGCAGACCATGAGAGACTTGGAGCATGTTGCAGTTTTTGTCAGGAGATATAGAGTAACATAACCAGCAATCTTTATTGGGCAGAAAAATATAAAATATAGTTCAATAACTGAAAAAGTTTGATTGCTAATGCTGTCAGGTTTCCATGTGCGATGAAATTTATTCTTCCTAGAAATAGCCACCGAGACAAGAACAGTGGGAAACAATAACAACACTCAGAGTGACACCTTTTATTGAAATATGAAATAACTCGTGTCTGCTCATGTTGTTGCATTCGTAACATGTATTAGAATTACAGGGACTGTGAGATGTCATGCCAGATGGAACTGCATTCATGCCATACAAGGGATCTTAAACCAGGCTTCTGTATTCCTGTGCTCCTCATGCTTGTCATTCACAGAGGGCATCTGTGCTGTGAACACAAGATTAATAGACAGATTATTTAATTTAATATTTAATTCTGATTTCCCATACAATTTTAAATAAGGAAAAGCTAGGCAACAAGAGATCTTTAAAACTTGGGTTTGTCTTTATAGATAATCATCCTATGACCCTCCTCCCTATGATTTGCTCAGGAAAAGATATAACTAGTACAAACTTCGCACACATCTAGGCAATGTGAAACCATCACTTCCCTGGACAGCCCATTTCAATGTCTGGTTACCCTCTTTGTAAAGAATTTCTTCCTAATATCTAACCTAAACCTCCCCTGGCACAGCTTAAGACTATGCCCTCTTGTACTACTGCTGGTTGCCTCGGAGAAGAGACCAACCCCCACCTGGCTACAACCTCCTGTCAGGGAGTTGTAGAGAGTGATGAGGTCTCCCCTGAGCCTCCTCTTCTCCAGGCCAAACAACCCCAGCTCCCTCAACCTCTCCTCATAGGACTTGTGCTCGAGTCCCTTCACCAGCCTTGTTGCTCTTCTCTGGACCTGCTCCAGCACCTCAATATCCTTCCTGAACTGAGGGGCCCAGAACTGGACACAGCACTCCAGGTGTGGCCTCACCAGCGCTGAGTACAGGGGCAGCATCACTTCCCTGGTCCTGCTGGCCACACTGTTCCTGATCCAGGCCAGGATGTCCTTGGCCTTCTTGGCCACCTGGTCACACTGCTGACTCATGTTCAGCTTCCTGTCAATCCAAACTCCCAGGTCCCTTTTTGCCTGGCTGCTCTCCAGCCACTCTGTGCCCAGCCTGTAGCGCTGCAGGGGGTTGCTGTGGCCAAGTGCCGGATCCTGCAACTTGGCCTCCAACAACCCCCCTGTTCAACCTCATCCCATTGGAATCAGCCCAACTCTCCAGTCTGTTCAAGTCCCTCTGCAGCGCCCTCCTGCCTTCCACTGATCAACACTTCCCCCCAGCTTGGTGTCATCTACAAATTTGCTAATGGTGAACTCAATCCCCTCATCTAAATCATTGATAAAGATATTAAAAAGAACTGGGCCCAACACTCATCCCTGGGGTGACTGACCACCAACTGGATGCAGCCCCGTTCACCACCACTCTCTGGGCCCGGCCCTCCATCCAGTTCCTAACCCAACACAGACTGCCCCTGTCCAAGCCATGTACTGCCAGCTTTTTCAGGACTATGCTGTGGGAGACAGTGTCAAAGGCTTTTCTGAAGTCCAGACAGACCACATCCACAGCCTTCCCCTCATCCACCAGGCGGGTCACCTGATCATAGAAGGAGGTCAGGTTGGTCAGACAGGACCTGCCCTTCCCAAACCCGTGCTGGCTGGGTCTGATCCCTTGTCCATCCTGTAGGTGCTGTGTGATTGCACTGAGGATGATCTACTCCATAACCTTGCCAAGCACTGAGGTCAGGCTGATGGGCCTGTAGTTTCCTGGGTCCTCCTTCTGGCCCTTTTTGTGGATTGGTGTGACATTTTCCAACTTCCAATCATTTGGAACTTCCCCAGTGAGCCAGGACTGTTGGTAGATGATGGAGAGTAGCTTGGCAAGCTCTCCCACCAGTTCTCTCATCACCCTAGGATGGATCCCATCTGGTCCCATAGACTTGTGATGATCTAAGTGGCTCAGCAGGTCCCAAACTGTTTCCTCCTGAACTACAGGAAGGCTGTTCAGCTTCTTAACTCTGTTCTTCCATTATATTTAATAACTTGTGCTGGAAGTTGGCAATTTGCTGGTGTTGAGATAAGGCAGTGAGAACAAAATCAGAATTTTGTTTTGCAAATAATGTCTTGAGGTCTTAATATACAGAGTTCATGCTTTCTTGGTAAGAAAAAAAAAAAAACACAAAGAAAACAAACAAACACACACAAACCCACCAAATAAATACACGTACCCTCTAGTACTCCCCCCCCACCAAACATGAACACAAAGTAACTTATCTTACATGTAAACTAGAATTGATACAAGGTTAACAGGCATGGCAAAATCTTAAGGCTGGGCCACCCATGACAAAATTCCTACTTGAGTACCTACTGGTGTTAGTGAAAAACCTTGTATTGATTTCCACTCTTTGAAAGGATGACCCAGATCATACAAAATTCCACACACCTTCCTCTCTGCATATTTCATTAATCATAATTCAGACAATATGCAACCTGCAGAAATTGGAGAAAAATGAAACATTGTGTCAAAAAATATTTGTTTTTAATACTTCCATATTCAACTGAGGTTATTTACTGAAACTCAGTCCTAATTTGATTGTGTTACCCTCTTGTGTAGTGTAGTCTTCCTGCAGGAGAACGTTAATGTTGTGATTCATCTTCATGGAAAAAAAATTTTCCATATATACCACTAGTATTTAATACTCTTTTTTCAGGAAAGTCATGAAATTCTACTGCACTCCTGTGTAACAGGCATTCCCATCTGTATCAGTTTGGCCTGGCTCTTCCGCCAAGTCCAAGCTGTCTCCTCCCCCATCCCACTCTCCCCAAGCGAGGAAAAAAAAAAAACGAGCCACAGGAAAAAACTGAAAGGAGTTAAAACGAAACGGGATTATATCAAATATATATATATTACATATATTTACAATTATATATACAATTTGAATATATTATATACAACAGGGAGCTCCTGAGAGGGAAAAAGAGAAAAGGGAGGGGGAAGCAGGGATAAAAGAACTAAAAAAAAATATCCTCCAAATATACCCATTACTGTAGAGCTAGTGAATAAATACAAAAATGAATTAAATACTTCCTTGAACGGGACAGCAGAACTGTGCGAGGCAGCAGACAATTCCCCCACGCCTCCCGGAGAGACCAGAGATTACGGCAGGTCTGAGTAGCAGGCCCTGGCCTATATAAGCAAAGCCCATCTACAGAGAGACCTGTCACCTTCAGCCACTGGAAGAGAGAAGAGAGCAAACCGTCTTATCTGTGCCTTTTTAAATGTTGTGTTACGGAAAGGAATGACATGGAATACTTCCTTAGATTCCTGATCCCGTTGCTAAGGAAGGCCTAAAAAAATCCAAGAAACCAACTCACTACACCATCACACAGCACAAAATGGCTCTCCTCAGTGCAAGTTATGGTTGTGCCATGCTATATTTGGAGATATGCAAGTTTTGAAAACCCTTCTGCTGACTGTATCCCAAGGGCAAAAGAAAATTATCTGTCTCTGACAAATAACCTGATCTGTTAATTATGCCCAAGGTTATGGCTTGTTGTTTGTTATATGAGTTAATGGTTTAATGAAGTCTGCCAGTGCCAGTTTCATCAGCAAAAAGAATATTTTAATGGGAATTTTACTGATCATAAAGGGTTCCAGACTGACAATGGAAATGACTGAATTCAGCTAATTATCCATAATGAATGTACAGCATGGAAGTCTAAGTGTCTTCTCCATGTTGCCTACTTTGAGCTCTATAATGCTCAAAGATGGACTACTGTAAAGGAATAGAGTTCTTTGGTCCAATGCTTATTCAGCTTTTGATTATCTGAAGTGAGTAAAACATAGAAATCACCTTAAGAAGTCTCTGTGAAGGAGACTGATGATAGTAAACAGAGGCAGGCAGCCAGTAGGTAGCAACGTTTCAGGCAGAAGCACTAAACCATTCCTAATAATCTTCCCACATTGTGGTTAAACTGAAATTTCAAAACAAAAATGGATTGCGATTTGTGAGAGAAGTAGACTTGTTTGCCCTCCACTTGGAGGGCTCCTGAGCACCAGGAACTCTAGTGTAAGGCATTTGAAAAGTAAGATTCTGTAGACTGGATTGAGGTAATCCATTCACTAAGACTTTGTGGAAGTGTCTTGACACAAAGGAGGTAAGTGTTCACAAGATGGAGGAAGATAAACTTTTACCGCTTTGAAAAACCTGGTCTATCACAGACTGATGGGGTCCATCTGTCGGAAAAGGGGATGAACATCTTTGGTCACAGAGTTGCCAGGATGGTGAAGAAGGCTTTAAACTCTCTTCTTGGAGAACATCAATCCCTCCCACTTCTACCAGTCTCATGCCAGGTCCAGCAATAGATGCCTACATCATGCAGAGGGATCACAGATCAACAGGAGAACGCCTGAAGAGCAGCACAAAGAAATTCCAGCCAGTAAGTCAGCTTCACAGGAAGCCAAATTTAAATGCCTCTGTGCAAATCCATGGAGCAAGGGGAATAAACAAGAGTAGTAAAAGACCTGCACATGCATGCAGGGCTATGATCTTACTGGTATCACGGAGATGTGGTGGGATGGCTCCTATGACTGCAGGTGGGAATGAAAGGGGCCACCTGGGCACACTGTGGGTTTATGTTCAGCTTCCTGTCAATCCAGTCTCCCAGGTCCCTTTCTGCCTGGCTGCTTTCCAGCCACTCTGTCTCCAGCCTGTAGTGCTGCAGGGGGTTGTTGTGGCCAAAGTGCAGGACCCGGCACTTGGCCTTGTTGAACCTCATCCTGTTGGAATCAGACCATCTCTCCAGCTTGACCAAGTCCCTCTGCAGCGCCCTCCTGCCTTCCAGCTGATCAACACTCCCTCACAACTTAGTGTCATCTACAAATTTGCTAATGGTGGACTCAATCTCCTCATCCAGATCATCAGTAAAGATATTAAACAGAACTGGGCCCAACACTTATCCCTGGGGGACACCACTAGTGCCTGGCCACCAACTGGATGCAGCACCGTTCACCACCACTCTCTGGGCCCGGCCCTCCACCCAGTTCTTAACCCAGCACAGAGTGCCCCTGTCCAAGCCGTGTGCTGCCAGCTTTTTCAGGAGTATGCTGTGGGAGACAGTGTCAAAGGCTTTTCTGAAGTCCAGACGGACCACATCCACAGCCTTCCCCTCATCATAAAAGGAGATCAGGTTGGTCATTCTTCTTCCAAACCCACACCTCAGAAAATCTTTGCCAAAAATTGTTTTTGTGAGAATAATAATAATTTCTGGAGTGATGAGAAGGGCTAGAAGAGAAATTAGAGTTGAAAAATTAAAAACCAAGGAATGTAAAGAAAGAAACAATTAGTACCAGTAAGATATGAAACATCAGTGAGCAATTTGAGGATGCAAATATTTTGAAATGAAAAATAAATCCCCTAAATTCAAACAAATACTAGAGATCTCTGTCAACAAAGGTAAATAATGGCTAGTCATTAAAAGTGGCATCAAGTAAATCTTTCTGTCAGTGATTGAGTAGAAGATATGAAAGTCGTTAAATGTGTCTGTGTCCATCTGATTATGAAGACAAGATGGGAAGAAGAAGATTTATATTTTTTCTCATAAGTGAGGAAATGGAAGCAATTGCAAATACAAAATGTCACGTACTAACAAAGAAAAATCCACTACTGTGTGAAACAAGAGAGCATCACTTGTACATCTGCAAAAATTGAACAGTGCTTGACATTAACAACTTTAATTCTTTTCCTCTTAGCAAGCAACTTCTGAATTCTATTTCCTGTCCCTTAATGCGCAAATGTTAGTATAAATAAAACCCTGTTGTCATTAGAGTCAAAATATATTCTCTTTCACAGTATGAAAGAGGGTATTTTAGCACTTCAAGTCAGACTAGAGGGAGGAACGTTTATGGCATATTTTGAAGAGCAGCAAGTCATGTGTACATATGTTTATTTGACTCAATTTTTTTTTTGAGGATGAAAATAAACCTAATTTGAAATGAATTGAAATAGATCTCTATCTTTTTTCTTCTTTTTTGTTGAAGAAAGATTTTAGTTTCTTCTTAACATATGGAAGAAAACCTTCAGAAACATTAACAAATTCATATTACATTTAAAAACTAAAATTTATACACTATAGGCTTTTCAGGGCAAGAGTTTTATAACCCTAATCTATCTGGTTTCTTCCTCTAGTACTCTTTCATCAAGAAGCTGTTCTTTCTTAGTCCTGTGAAAGAAGAGGATAAATTTGTAGACAAATATATTTTACCAGTCTTATGTGTTCCAGTTGTCCCTTTTCCATTCTGAGAAGTTCCTGCTAGTTTTATTATTTCATTGTTAGACCAATGCTTGTTGGAGACAAAGACAAAATCACTAAGGAATAGGCACAGCAGAGGCTTCAAGAAGTTATCTGATCTGTTCCAAACTGTACTTATGTCATCCCTGACAGATTTCTTTTGCCCTGTAGTACAGATTGTCACTAATGTGATTGTTTCAAAGTAACGTCTCTGGAAATTTTATAGACTTGAACAAGAGGGTTGTCAAACACAGATCTCTGCGACAACATAAATAAAGGCACCTTTGCATTTGAGAAACAATTGCCAATGACAGCTCTCTGGATACCACAAAAATATGTAATGTGGTCATGCTGGAGCTAATTTGTTCATCCTGTAAGCAACTTAATGTAATCTTATGATCACTTGGTGTTACTGCAACTGAGAAAACGAAATCCTCTGTAGCAAGAAAGAGGTATGTAACACATTGTCTCAGTTAATGAGACTGAAGTGTTTGCTAAGGAGGATGAGTTCTGAGGAAGACCAAGCTCCTCCCTCTAAGCAATAGTAAATCTGAAATTAAGAGGCTCCAACTGAGGAAATATGGAGAAAGAAAAGATAACAACCCTTTATTAAAGGATATATGTATATAGGTAGCACAACAAAAGAACACAAAAAACCTCCCAAATAACAGTCCTGCACCCAAGGTTCCCACCAAAACAGTTCAGTACTTTTTGCCTTTCTGTGCAATTCTAACCACAGTCAGCAGGGGCGCTGTTGGATCACTGGAGGAGCAGAGCCTGCAGTTGCTCTGCGTGGCCAGCAGGGGGGCTGTTGGGCTCTGGCGGTCGCTGTGTGGGGGCCCGTGCGCGGGAGAAGCCAAAAATGGAGATTCCCCCCAACACACACACCAAAAGGGGAAGGAGAAAAGGGAAAACGAGGTTCTTCCTATGGACTCGTGCTGTCGATGGTTGGCTCTGGCTGGGATTCCCTCCCCCTTTGTCGATGGATACAAGCTGCTGCCAACACGGGAATGGAGGATGGGAGGAGTGTCCTCTTCCCTCAAAGGTTCCTCCACAGATGGCCCTGATGAAATCCAGGGCAGGTCCAGGCCGTGGGCAGAACAGGGCACGGGAGAACAGAGGCAGATGGAGGACAAAGGCAGCCAGATGACCTGGCTGAAAACAAAAATGAATTTCGGAGCACCCCCCTCCACACACACCTTCCACGAGTCAGGGCGAAAGTAAAGTGAGGATGCCCTTTCCCCAGGGCAAAAGTAAAGTGAGGATGCCCTTTCCCGAGGAGAAAAAAATTACCTACTCCTCCATGATCTTCTGAGGTCCATTAGCTTGGAATGTGGGGCTGCTGGCTAGTTCTTTTGTATGTGTGAATCCCCCTCCCACCTTTGTTTCACAGTGGTGCAGAGGAAAAAAGAATTCCAAGCTTGGTTTTTTAGAACAAGTAAACCTATGACACATGTCAAATCTCTATGTCATATCAAATCTAAAGTAGGGATTAGGACAGCAAAACGTAAATCAGGAAAAAAAACCCCAAACAACAAACCCAAACCCCAAACCACCTAATCACCTCAGCCTCTGTTTCCTGGACACAGATTTTTCCATAAAACTTTTGGGTTTTTTTCCCAGAAGAGAGAGTTAAATTATTGATGAGACATGGTGCTGTCAGAAAATTTATTTAATGTTACATCACTAATTTTTATCTGTTCTTTTAGTACAGATGGCAATATGAGACATTATCAGAGTCAAAACCAGGTATAGACTTTTAACTGTTCTCTGCATTTCTGTGTCAGTAGAAAGTGGAGATCAATCTTGAGGATCGTGTTCCTCAATCTCCAGGAAAATCAACAGGTAATTCAGAGTAATCACAAGCAGAAAAGTCTCCCATAATTGTGGCCTTCCACATGTCTTTAAAAATTTAGTTATTGAACTTCTTTTTTAGAAAGTATCATTCATTTATACTGTATTTCTTCCTCTTAGTGAAGCACAATGCTTAATACAAAGGCTATCACAAGAAGAGAATAACCATTAGCTGTGTTTACTACGACTCTCAAAGAGTTTTCAGAGCATCCCTCAAATCTGATGTTTAGATCTAAAATTCTCAGCATGTTTGGCAGAAGGTTCACAACACAACTATCTGTTTTTAGAGTAAGCGTTTCTCCCTATTCCAGTTAATTGAAACCAATTCTCAATCACTCTCCTGGGTTTAAAGTATCTGGATTAAGTTATAGGGATGGAAAAGTATCGGGGTTTTAAAGACTTATAAACAACATAGTTGTTTGAACAGTTGACAAATAAATTTAAGCTCCCCAGGATACTCTTGTTTAGGATTTTCCCAATTAGGCATTTTATTTGATCTCTGGGTCTAGGTGAGCCACAATTCTCAGGAATTGAGGAAGAGATTAATGGACTGGATAAAACGGCTAATTCATCTCCAGAGTTTTGTTCGTTGCTTGTCTTTGTTAATTTAATACCATTATATCTGAAGTCAAATAAATCAGAATGAGAATCAGGCTTAATGCAACTGATCTTTGAAGGGAGTTTATGCCTTCCAGATCATAACAGTTTTTACAATTCTAAATAAAATTTTTACAGTAGAGGTGTTTTTCTTATTTAATGTTGCAAATATAGGCTTGCAAGAACCTTTTTTTATAAGAAAACAAGAAGTTGTGATTGTACGTGTCATTCAGACTGAGAGACTTCAAAAAAGGAAAATGAGAGTATTCAAAAGTATTCAGAAAATATTTGGAGAGTTGTAGCACCAGGAAAATATTTGAGGAAAAGCCAATGCAATGTGTGCCACAAATAAAGGCAGAAAGAGTTTTGTGATTTTTTTTTTTTTCTTTAATGACAGTACTTGAATCTGAAATTAAGCCCAGCAGGTAGGAAGACACTGCAGGGATTTTAAAAGGTATCACCCATCTCTATGCTAACAGACTTTGGTTTTCAGCCATAGGGATGTGGACCCCACAGTGTTTACAGTCACAAATGGGAATTGTATACGTCTTGCAAGTACACTGTGTCCTGTTGACCCACTATTTAGAGCAAATAACTTCTGTCTGTTAGTAGCACTTGTCTTTATTTTAAGAAACAGGTTTGGTTTTTTTCTCAAAGGATTCATTTTACACAGGCTGTCTTCCAATATATGATATTTTTCATTTCTGTAACTGTATCTGTCTGGATGGGTATAATTTATATACTATGTGACAAGTCTTCAGATGTACGCGTAAGCATAACTCTACTGGGATGAGATATGGACAATAGAATGGTTGTCACTGAAAAAAGGCCACATCTCTACCCTATTCTGGCATGGTACATGACTGAACTATGACGTGTGGTACATGCGGTCTAAGTGTTTGTAAATAAAATAGTCAAAATACCAGTGCCACCAGCAGTTTTCTTAGAATTCTGCAAAAGGTGACAAGACCAAAACAGCTATAGTCCTTTTCAAAAATGAAAGTATTAGGGGGATTTTTGTTCTCCATTTTTTAAAACAACTATACCTTACCACTTCTGATGCATTTCAAAATGTATTCATCTTATTTTGGGTAACTTACAAATATACTCAAATGTTACTGTTAGTATTTATTAAAAGACCCTTCTAAGGACTTCGCTTTTTTGTCAAAGACATGGTATTTGATGAAGGGTATTTACATATCCAGTTCACATCTTCACAGCATAAAGTGGCCCAAGCAGAAAAATCTCAAAAAGAAAAAAGTAGAAGAGAAAGAGAAAAGAAAAAATTAAGAGAAAATAAGTAATGAAGCAATCTCAGATACACTGCATGCCAGTTCTTCCTTTTGGGACCATGAACAAGCTACAGCCTAGCTCAGATTCTGTGATCTGATGCTTCCAGACACCAAGCAGAACAGAGTTGAAGATCACAAACACTTTTTCCTGAGAGTCTTCCTGGTCTGATAAAAGCCAAGGGTAGAGATAGCCAGGCTGTAGATAGTCATACACAATTTGAAAATGTACAGTTTCAGTATATCTGGGCCACATAGAAGGAATCCAACTGTAATTCTTTCAGTTGACTCTCTGGGGAAGGTTGTAGCAACAGTTCAATCCAAACCATTACAGACAGCTTACATCACCAGTCCAGGAGATTTTCTTCCTTTTTCTGGTGTGAAAGTACAGATCACTAAGGCCAGGACTGCACTGGTAATGCTTGTATCTGTGGGTTTTCTTCCCCAACACCAATGAAGGGAGGGAAAACCTTACTGAGTTCACTGTGCTGCAAGACTGTGTTTCCAAAGGACTAGATAGAGTATGTAGTTCACATAGGGCTGTAAATCCCATTGGGAGTTATAAATCACTGTCATTTAGGTGTCCGTTGGATTTGGAAAGTAACTTATTATCTCCACGTTTGTTGAAGGGTCAGAAGAACAGGAACTGCTGAAGACAGTGAGCCCTTTATAACTCTGCAGTGTTCTAACCATTTCATGATGACTCTTCTGTCTTCACTCTCAGAAGGCCAATAGATGTGTAACTGAGACTTCGCTCATAGCATTAGGGGGATTTCTTTGCAAGGAATAGTCAGGCCTGGTACATAAGAGATTGGTCATGCACCTGAATTAAAATATCTTCTTAAGAAATCCTCCTGCTTCTCAGGAAGCTTGCAGCAATCCTTGAAAGCTGAGAATTATCCCCATCTCAACCAACCCTCCACAGCTGTGGCCAACCTAGCTTGACACTGTCACCTCCATTTCTGAGCTTCTCTGTCACACTGCTGCTTGCGAGAAAGGGCAAGGCTTCAATCCAGCCCCTTCCAGTTCCTGTACACTCTAACAGGCTGTTGCCTACTTGTTTTAACATCGTGAAAATTTGGTCCTAGCACACCCAGCACTTGTGTCCTTGCACACAGAGCCCTGTGTCTTGCTGCTATCAAAGAAAGTTGAGAATAAATTCTTATGTTTCACAGCATTATTTTGTGAATCAAGTGACACCACTGATATTTAAAAACAAACAAACAAAAAACAAACCAAAACAAACCCCAAACAAACAAACAAAAAACCAAACAAAAACAACAACACAAAAAAACAAACAAAAAACAAACGAACAAACAAAAACCAACAAAAAAAAACAAAAAACAAACCCAAGCAAAACCAGAAAGATTTTGTATTGCTGAAACTGTATACTCTGCTGGGCACACTGTTGGACCATTGTCTCTATCAGTTGCTATGGGTAAGCCAGTAGTTACTGTTTGGAGCAATAGGGTTTTAAATTTTTCCATAGTTTCAGCTGCCATAATTTTCAGCTTCTCAGGTTTCCAGCAATGCTACTGGAATAACAGGTCTAGTATATCTTTTTAGTTATAATAACCAGAGTCTATCTCAACAAAGTTTAACAGAAGATGTAATGAGAATTTCATAGTCCTGTCAGTAAACAGGCCAACTTTGGAGATCAGTTTTTAACACTACAGAAACAGAACCTTATTCCTGCTTTATATGTTATCAGTGTGATCCTCCAAATAGACTGAATGCAAATTCATAAAAATACTTTATAAGCCATATAATAATAACTATAACCAAACCTAATACTTTGAAACTGTACATGGCAATGTTTTCTTATTTTTTTTTTCAGCGCAAAAGGGAAGGAAAATAAAATCATACAGAAAGATAATGCTTATGATAACATGGTGCAAGTTATCCATGTTTGTGGCAAAATTTGTAACCCCTTCTGAAGTCCTCAGATGCTATATTTTGACTCAAAACCACAGTGCTGCAACTAACATATTTCATTGTCCATTTAAATAAACAGACAGATCCAATCCAACAGAGACGAGTGTCAGAATTGTTGGAAGAAAATCTGGCATATAGAGTAGATATTTGGAAATAGTCAAGATACAAGGAGTTAAATCCCTATGGTGATGTCATCAGTGCACCCATAGACTTCACTGTGGCCTGGGTCCTTGTAACTGTGAAAACCCAGCTGTGGATATCGACTTAAGAATGTGTGTTGAGCAATGATCTTTTGAAAACCTAGTCCTTTACTGCATTATGTGCTCTTTTGTAATTCTGGAGACAGACTAAAACTTCAACACCATAAATCATACGAGCATCCTATTTATCTTAAGCAGGACTTTTAATAATTGACTTTTTATCTGGTTTGTCAACGTTGTGTTTGATGCCCAAAAAGATTTACTCAGAGTGCAAACATTATCAGATACCTACTGTTCCTCTGTAGTACCTCAGGCAGGATTCAAAATTGGCCAGCTTAGATCTCTGTACTTCAAAGAATTTCCCCCGAAACCTTGTTTACAGCATAAGCAGAAAAACAAAGTCCCTTTCCCCTTTTTTACTACCATTAAACACATTAAAGCACCACACTCCACTAAATAATTCTTCCACAACATACAGACAGACTCCACAACCATCTGTAAGACCCCAGGCTCCGAGCTAAGAGCTCATTGAAGGGGTTTTACTTTAAAAATATACAAGGCTCCAAAAATTCACCCACCAAATTTATTAGAAGAGCCTTCAGTTCTTTTAAAACCTTAAGAGAAAGTGCAAAGGAGAAACACTGCACACATTTTCTCAGGAAGTACTTTTACTGGTAAACTTTAGAAAATAAGGGAACTTGGCAAAAGTTTAAAGGGCAACATTCAACCAAATTAAAGCATTCCACAATGTATTGACTTAGCGCATGCTAACCCATGTTAGCAACTTAGCAAAAGCCAACCCATTCAGTCTCAAGCTACCCAAAATATTAAGAAAAGAGATTAGGAGAAGAAGTAAAGAGAGAGAAAAAGAGAGAATTACAGCTACCACCCCTAGATCCAGCATATATCCAGCTACAGGAGTCCAGAAAATGGCATGAGTCCGAACGACATGGAGAGCACAGGTTGCTGCTTTTATTAGCTTTGTCCCCACTGTGCTCACCCCCACCCCACACACCCCAGCAGGCCAGGGTGAGGGGCAGTGCTCCTGGTGTGCCAGCCAGTCTGAAGCTGGGTTAGGGGCTCCATAGGGTGTGGTGTGGGGCAGTGCTCCCAGGCTGCTTTTCACTGAGCTGCCCCTGGGCTGCCCAAAGAAACCCCAGGGGTTTGGGCTGTGGGACAGGGCATTACCTCACCTTTGTAAAATTTGACTTGTCCCTTCCCCCCCCACACATACACTTGAGTTGGTCTGAGTCAATAAATTTAATAATCCTGTGTGTCACGACATCTAAAATTGGTCAATTGCTTTCATTTTTTCATGTTAATTTACCACCACAGAACCCACTGATACTGGAGAGACAAGAATGTTTTACAGTAATTTATGCCCCATCCCCTGCTTCTCACATGTTATTTCACAGCTTCTCAGAGCCTTATGGTAAGATACAGTAAAACCTATATTGCATTAAAAAATTACGTCAAAATAGAAATTTTAAGAAGTTTCCCCCTTGCTCTCATGCCTTGAACATCTCAAAGAGATTTATAGCAATTAATGTAGCCTTTTATTGATAATGTCTTTTGTTTAAGTTGTACTTTCTTTGTTTTATTGCTGTGAATGCTATGGCTTGATTAAGCAGCATACCCTAATATGTTCCAATAGCTTTAAACAGAAAATGAGAGGTGCATACATAAATATATGCACTGTGCACTTGCACCAAGTGTGCAAGCTCTACAAAAGCCAAGTAAAACTGTTGCTTTTTGTGATGAGTTGATCTTGGGTAGCTGTCAGACCACCACCCAGGTACTCGCTCACTCCATCTCCTCAACAATAAGAGACACTAAGACGGAAAAGCTCATTGATTGAGATAAAGGTAATTTAATAACAAAAGAAAAAGGCAAAAAGAGGGTATTTAGTTTCTACTTATCATCATCAGGCAGATGTCCAGACACATCTGTGAAGGCAGGCCCTGGGAAGCAGGGCCTCATCATGCACAGGAGTTGTTTGGGATGGCAAACATCATTAATTCCTGATGCTGCTGCTTCTTCCTTCCTTCCTCTCAGCTTTTATTACTGAGCATGATGTCACATGGCATGGGATTACCTTTGGTCAGGGTTCCTCCCAGGGTTCTGCCCAGCCCCAAGCCTCCTAACCTTGTCGGGGAGAAGGAGTGTTTGGTGATCCCACCTTGATGATGTGTGAGCACTGTGTAGCAATAGCCAAAATATGGGTGTGTTACCAAAACTGTTCTAGGCACCAGTGCAAAACACAGCACTGTCTGAGCCCCTATGAGGAAAATTAACTGTGCTGCAACCAGACCCAGTACACTACTGAACAATAGCATCATCATCATCATGGCGAGGCTTCGCGAACGAAGATTTGGGAAGGCTCTATCCACATTTGCTACAGGCACGCTGGTGGCTTATGAGGCCAATACG